>NW_028237855.1:0-17374 GCF_034619465.1 Leptosomus discolor | reverse complement strand
TGTTCCCATTCTTACAGCTACAAAAGCAGGGCCCTTCAGGCTTGACAGCTCCCCACTACTGTTAAGGCCAGAGGACAAGTTCATAGAAACCTCTAAATTGGGCATTACAAGAACTAAAAACCCTCAGATGTGTGATTTTCCCCCTATGCCTATGCAGAAGAATCAAAGCCCAGACAACGACCATCAGAAACAGCAACCGCATTAAACAAGACTTCGTGAGGAATTTGTGAAGTAAAATTTTTCATCTTTTTTTTTTTTCTTTTTTCTTTTGGCAGTATACAAAGAGCCAAACCAAACCAAACCCCAACAGACTTATTTTGAGACCTGACTCTAAGATCTTAAAGTAAAATCAATTATTTTTTCCATTCTCTTTTTTTTTCTTCTTTATTTTAATTTTGCAAGCAAAGGCCTGTAACGTTACACGAACAATCCCTTTTCGATGTGACATCACGTGGCTATGTACTTCCCAGACTAATTAATGCTCAGGAGCAACCACAGCTCAAACACCACCCCGGGGTTTTGTTGGGTTGGTTTGTTTTCAAAAACATTTTATATTCCTCTCCGGTAAGAAAACAACAACAACTTGCCTGGGGTCCTGTGATCAAAACCCCCAAAATTCTGCCAGTGACACAGGGCTCGGAGCCAGGTATTCATCTGATGGCTGTTCCTGTCTCTTCCCTCGTCACTCCCTGCAACTGGAAGGAAAGGAGAACACTACTTGTGTTCCTGATCCCTTCACCACTCCTCCCAAGACCCTGAAGTCTCTCTTGATTGCCCTTGGACTTCTGGTTACAACTTCATCGCTGCCTACCTGGAAAATCAATCCCAGATAATGTACAGGGTACTAATGGATAGGCACACCCTAGGCCATCCCCCCCCCAAAATACTTAATAGTCACGCGAATTGGTGGGGTGAATTTCTGTTAGGCCATGATGCTGAATTTAAAGCAATCACTTAGACGTAAAATACAACTGTAACAGGCAGAAAATGTTCACCTCACTCTACAATGTTCCAGTAATTTAACCTTTGAAGGACAAGGAAGAGATAAATCACCACTGTTCCACCAAGTGAAAATCCAATGACCTATTTTCTGATGATACAAGGTAAGCACCAGACTGCAGTACTGTAATTCTTAAAGTTATCTTTTCAGGGAAACGGTCAGTATTTCTCCGCCCTCACTGAAGAGGGTGTTTCAAGCAAGAGTTCATGCAGACAGCTGCAGTGCACAACCATCTGCATCAACAACTCAGCAGCCTTTTGCCACCTTACCCACTGTTTTCTATCACCTAAAACTGTTAGCTGTCCCGCCCTTTTCACCAGCAGGGCGGGACTGCAACATTTCCTGACTGCAACAGATCCAAGATGTTCACAAAACGTACCTCCTCAGGGGACACCACATGGGTGACTCTGACAGGAAAGGGATCTCCTGGACCAGGTAGCGGTGGCAACGGGTACGAAGGCAAACCAGGAACGTCTTCTTCGAGTAGCTCCTAGACCAAGAGAGGTTTTGGTCAGGCATCATGTTTAGTAACAAAATGGAAACTAGCTTTGGGATGATTCCTGGCACAAAGGAGTTATCTGAGAATGTAACCAGCATGTCTTTGATGAAAAAGATATTAATCAACGTTTCCAACAAAAACTTAAGCTAAAAGATAACAGAAGAGAACTAGTTAATTAACACTTTTAAAATAGAAAGCATCTATCTTTGAAATGGTCCTAACACACTGACTTGCTAACTTGGCTGCTGTTAATTCAAAAGTGCACTGAATATGGCATTCCCTTTAAAGAGAGAAAATATTTAAAAAGAAAAACGAAGATAACAGCAATTTACCTGCACGGATTAACCCAAATGCCGTGCCCAAGGCTACTGCAGTTTGCCAGAGCAAGCTATCCCTTACGAGAAAGGCAAAGGATAATTTGACTCCTTAGCCGCCAGCATCATCCCACGTTCAAAACAGATCACAGACTTTGCAGGGTACAGATACCCATTGTCTGGGCAGCACAGCACGCTCCGGTCTGTCGTCTTCTAGACCCTCATACTGTACAGGTTCAGCTCTACGTGCCGTGCGCTCACTTGGCTCAGGACAAAATCAACCTTGGCACATTCCATTATGCCTTTAAAGTAAGGATGGATAGCACATAGCTCAGCTGGACCATAGCTCCGGGGTACAGCTCCTGTCCTCTCTCGTACTTTAATGTCATACGTAACAAAAGGCACAATTTCTCTGAAATAATTTATTTTTCAAACATCTACTTCTGCCCAAAACAAAAAGTGGAAGCAATCAGATACCGATAACTGCAAAATAAAACAGCTTAAAAACCCCAACAAACCCATCTTGATAAATACCGGTAAAGAAAGGACATCTAACTAGATCACAGACACACACAAAGTGCCAGATTTCTGCCAAACCACCAGGAATATTGTGACGGGCCACCTGACTGCACCTGGCTCTGAAGATTCCTCTGAAATTCCTGCTTGTTCCCAACAGAGCACTGCACATCGCCCAGCCGGGCGCTTTGGTCACCTCTCGTGCGCGTCTTTGAAAGAAAAACTGCCCTCGCAGCTCTGCTGTTGTGTTACCAGCCCTTCCTCGCTGCCAGCAGGGTGCTTACTGCCAGATCTGCCACACCGGGGCGTGGACAGCCCAGTTGCAAACACTGACCCTAAAAAGGTGTCCTGCCAAGACCTCTCAAGGAGCTACCCGTTTCAAACAGCTGTCCCTCTGCCCTTCCGCCTTTCCGCCTGTTCTTGAAACACCTGAAAAGGCCTCACATTCCTTAATGCATCTTTGAAGCCACAGCCAAACCCCTGAATGTTTAATAGATAATTCACACATCACCTAACACTGCACACTTAATAAGGCAACACAGGAGCGCTCTTCAGCACGAGGAATTCAATCCAAAGAAAGCAAAGGGCAGGCTGCAGGGCAGCGTGTCACCTCGTACCTCCTTCACCACACGCAAAGCTTTGGCCTTGAGCAGCCTACATGAGCCCAGCCAGTAGGCTGAGGCATTAAAGATGTCTTTAGGGTGAGGAAGATCGAAGTGACAGTCCGGCAAGTCTCAGATTCTGTACTTCCCCGACACGGACAGGGTACCGTAGACTTCCCTCTCCTGTTGACAAAAGGAAAGCAGAAAGGGCTTTCTACCCAGGTGTTTGCAGAACGCCTTTCCACTGGACTTGTTGCGAACATCAGCCACAGAACAGGTCTTCTTGGTGTCACAGATGGCGGGACCCACGACCCACACAGCTGGCCTTCAGCATACGGCCACAGTCACGTGACAGCCCCGTCCTTCATCCAGGCCTGGCCTGATAAATTTCTAACAAGGAAACAACAGCTCAGGGGATCGGGCAGGTCTTTCAGTCGTACAGATCACCGGTTCCAGAGGGAATTAACTGCCTGTGTAAAAGTGGGGAACAGGGACAGGAGGAATAAGCCTTCCTGCAAGCCGCAGGGACCAACCACCCCGCAGTCCCAGTGCTGGGATCTGCAACGCTGCCGGCAGTGCTGCAACACCAACTGCAGCATCTGCTCTCCTACCGTGGAAGCCCACGTGGAATCAGAGGAGAAGGAACCGGCCCTTCGCACGCTGCTGCTTCTGCCTAAAGGGTTCTCCCTCTGCCTGAGGAGACGCTGGTCCCTCCTAGAACGGCTGGTGGTGAGGCTGGAAGCGCTCAGACGACTACAAGTCAGTCCCATCACAAACGGCTGTGCGTCAAGTCTGTTCAGCACGGCCTTGGCTGTCATTCAGAAGGCAGGGGCTCACTGAATGAACGTGCCCAGGGTGTCAACAGCAGTTTGAAGCGCAGCTCTCCTCCGACCCGAGCTGACGGACTGTTCCAAAAGCCAGCATTGCCATTTCCAGGGGCAGATTACAAGGGACCAGGCTGGCCAAGGGCTCGCTCAGATCATGAGCTTAAAACCTGCAGACCTCAAGTACCTCCCTACGGAGGGGCTGACAGGCAGCGTGGTTAAATACAAAAACAGGCCGTAGGAGGAACTGGGGACTTATTTTGGCTCAGACGCTTGGAAAGGGTTTGTCGTCAACTGCTGTAGAAAAAGTAATTCTAGAAATGACGGTTAGTTAAACCTCAGCTCAGAACAAAGAGATTAAAAACTCGTCTGTCAAATGAAGCAAGGTCACAGTCCCCCAGGCCTGAATCTAGGAGCACAAGGCAGCACCTGTACCTACGCGTATGCACACGAAGACACGTTCACGTGCACACGTTCACCCAGAACGAGACTCGCTGCCGTGAGCTCACCACGCCCGGGGTTCTGGGGTGCTCTCCAACACCCTACTGCCTGCCAGGGAATCTCCTGGCTAATGACTAAGCTGGGATGGTGCTACGGTAACAAAGACCAGCTCCTGAACTCGCCTGTCAGCTCAGCAGAAGCGCATCTCGCAGACAGGAACACACTCTGAAGCAAGACACCGGTGTAGCGGGCTCTGCATAAGCAGCTCATTACCACTGTTAACAGCACGACAACACTCCCAGAACAGACCACAGTCCTTACCAGGTTACCTACCCGAAAACACGCATGTGAAGCAAGGAAGTAAAGTTACTATAAAATAATAACATGGGTAATGGCTGTACTTTACATAGTAACGGTATCCTTCAGCCAACGCAGCGTAGCAGCTGGCTTGTGAGGATGGAGGGCTGCTGAGCCTCTCTGCAGCTAAACCCAGAGCTGATCGCGGCTGAACATTCTCAGAGCTGCAGGCTTCCCCCTTCTGCTGTTCCCGAGGCTCGGCTCCCAGAACCAGTTCGAGCTCTGGATGCCTTGCTCCTTTTCTGGTCCACAAATGAACACCTCCAACACTCATTTTCTTACACATTCTTCTGAACCGCTTATTTCTGGATCGGGTCTGCTTAATGCTACATGCCTTGCGGAGAGCATTCCGGGCTTTCCGAACGCTCCTTGCTTACAACCGCCTTACGCAGCTTGGTGGCTGTTTTCCAAATGTCATTTTTGTTCTAAGGGTACAATCCCATTTCAAGACAGTTTGCAGAAAGTCGCGTGTCACGTGCTGACTTTACCAAAACGCAACAAGAGACTGATTCACCATTGGGGTTTCACCGTTACTCAGTTCTAACGCACGCTGAGAGATTCTTCTAACTGCATCACTGCCATGCACGCCACGATTACATCAGCAGTGACAGCAGCGTCCTCTGAAGGGGAAAACGATCCTCTGAAGCAGAGACGAGCAACTGAGCAGTCTTTTTAATGTCAGAGGGACAGCAGCAAGAGACACACCTACACACACAAACAAGCTCACCAGCTTTGTTATGTCCTGACCCTCTTCAGCAACACAGAACTTCTGACGTGCCATGAAGGAAGAAAGCGACGTTCCACCAAAACACAGGCTGACGGACAATTTGCCCCACGGGTTATCTGGTAATTCCTACTTAGACAGGACAAAGTAAGATTAGAACAGGCACAGTGTGACTGAGGTTTTAGAAACAGCGACCCGGAAGTTCCAACCTGTCAGTCCTACGCGCGCCCCACTCATTCGCCAACAGGACGAAACCCCCAAGGATGGTCGTTAACGTCAGGTAACGACACAAATGGGAACATGCCCGTCCCTGGAACGGCAGCCCCGACCACTTGGTCCAACACCGAAACACCATCCCACGTTCGCTCACTCAGCGATAAACCCTTCTCTTCCACAATATACCATTAGAAATTAAATTATCTGAAATTGCAGGTTTTCAGACAATACAGATTATCTGTTTCCCTGTAGTGTCATACATTAATTTAAGCATGTCCATACTCGATTACGCCCAATTTTAATAACTTAAAATTGAATTGACAAGAATTTATGCTGTTGGTAGGTAGGTTGCTTGTCAGAACGACAACACAGAATACAAACAGCACCAAAAAGCATTTTTGACCTCTAAAGGACGCATTTCGGGCCTAAAAATTATAACAAAGGTAAAGTCACGGGAGAAAACTTTAGTTTGGGATTTTGATCTTTCTACGCAACACATTTACTGCTGTACTCCTTCACCTATTATTCCTGATGCAAGTTAAAAGGAAATTAAAGCAAGATAACAGACAGTAAGCCTCATTCCACACCCGTGAATACATTAAGCTACCTGAACATGGATTTCAACCTCCTCATGTGTAAGTAGTTCTTGAAGGCAATCCACTGCACCTTGCTGCCAAAAGCTGCCGATCTGTTGGGTGAAAGCAAGAAATCGCCACACGTTAAGACGCTGACACTAAGCCCCACACCATCCTCAACACAGGGGCATGAAAATAGGCGACTATCATTGAAAAACTTGGTTGAAAACACCCATCACTGGTTTGAGTTGTCTACAACAGTTTAAACGTTACCTGCTCTTTGGGACACTAAAACTTTCCGTGTGACAAAGCCCACCAGCCAGTTCAGATGTTGAAGTGGCTTAGAAAGAGACGCTGCTTGCCAAGGCTGACCTTTACCCCAGGCATAACAAGGTCTGGGCGCACAATCACCCAAAGCAGAACCCAAAGACACAGAATTACACTCGGAGATAACAGACAACAGGAAACACAGGACACTTTAAAGACTTCTGTGTTTCCCTGCAATATCTGTCTGCGTCCCAACCCGCAGGCCGATAAGCCTGTCTGTCTGAATCTATCCGTTGAACTGCTCCCAGCAATAAAAAGGTTTTCTTTAAGAACAAGTTCAAAAGTGAGCCAGTCGTTTCAGTAATTCACTTTACTAAATGCACCATTCAAATGGGACTAAGGTGTGATGACACCCGAGAACGTTGTTTACATACCAGTTACCGACTAACAAAACCCCTAAACCACTCACTCCCATGAGCTGAGCAGCGGTAACAGAGGGTTTCCCTCACAGCTACCTGCAGAATGACAGAAACGCTTTTGCAGGACTTGAAGACTGACAATTTTCTGGCTATTCTGCATTAAGAAATCCAGGCCCCCCTTCTTCTCGCTGCTACTGCAAAACAAACTACCACTCCTGAGTATCATCCTGCCAACTACCGCAGCGTCCCCTCTCACAAAGATTTAATTCCAAGGACAGCTGCTCCTGAAGCACGGTCACTTCATAAAGTAATCCAGCAGCTCCTGGTAAAAGCCTGCCTTGCTGAAACCGTCCTCCAGCTGTTCTCCCCATCCTCGCAGGCAAGAAAACACGCCAGCAACTAGCCTCAACCTTGGTGGGACTCAACAGCGTACCAGTTTGAGTAACTACCAGCTAAAACCTCTTCCAAGTCACCGTTGCTCACCGGTACTGTCTTGTGGAGCTCACAGGGTATGCAAAACGCAGGAACACCAGCATACAGTGCGGCTGGATACAGAAGACATGGAATAACCCTCTCCATGTAACCATGG
The DNA here is from genome assembly GCF_034619465.1 of Leptosomus discolor. NCBI lineage: Eukaryota > Metazoa > Chordata > Aves > Leptosomiformes > Leptosomidae > Leptosomus > Leptosomus discolor. The sequence goes on along the minus strand of NW_028237855.1, from coordinate 10,031 downwards.
TCTATGTACTGTACCTATAGGAAAAGAAAAGCTTTCCTGAAATAATTCAGTCAAGTTTACTCAGAGAACACGTTCATTGACAGCATTCACTTCTCTGGGGGAAAAAATAACGGTCTGCTGAGAGCAGGTGATGTGATGAGGTGGAAATGAAGGAAAGGATTAAAAAACCGCTATGGCAGGTCAGAAGTTCACTTTCCAAACTTGTCTTGCAAGAGACCCCACGTGTTGTGCAATAACCCACAGCAGTTTAGAAGTGAAAGACATAAAGAATGCGTGAACCAGGCTGGAGTCAGACTTGCAAATCTACGTTGAAAGAGGGCAAGCAGACTCAAGAGTTTAGGTAGGATTAACTGCTCATTCGAAAAAGGAGCTCTGTACCTGTGCAGCAGAAAGCATTCAAAACACACAGCCAGCCCCGACTCTCTGGGTGGGGGGAAGCTAAACCCAAGTATTTTCAAAGCGTTCCACACATGGTAACAACAACAGCAAAAGAAGAAAAAACCTGCAAGGGATTACTTACAGGGGATCAAGGGGAGCTTTTTACTTAAGAACATTTATCATCACCAGGAAAACTACGGGAAAGATTGTGACAACTGAGATAGGTACGTAGAATTCATCTTTAACAGAAACGTTAACATCCCGACAGTTACCACACTTTTAAGCAGAATGAGCATCTGGAAAGTCAGGTCAGCTGAATGAAAAAAAGGTGTGATCATAAACTGACGGTAGACGACTGGATTATTTGCCTTTTTTTTTTTTTTTTTAACATACACATGCGCCTGTTCATACGCACATGCCCCCTGCCCCCATATAATCAAACTTACCTGGAGATAGGCACTGCTGAGTCCTACAACTCTACCTCGATACCACATGGCATCTGGTCCTCTTACAACACAAGCTTCTCCCTTTGCCCAGCAGTAGGGTTGCAGAAGACCAAGGCACTGGAAGTTACTTTGTATGTCAGTCATCAATTGGTTTAGTGCCGTTTCTGGGGGTGGGGGGAGGAATAAAAAAAATCAATTCAAAACAGTCTATAACATAGTAGTGCAAATGATTTCAGTCACCAAACCCCAGCAGATTCAGGTGAAGACCTGTATAAACAGAAACCACACGTGCTGCTCCAAAGAATATTTTCCAACACTGATACAATCTGTATGTTCGACGTCCAGCATATGCAAACACGCTACTGCTCAAAACAAAAAGCAAACTGCATTCTAATTGGGAAGCCATTAGTATTTCTGGACTCTCATCTCAGAGAAGGAGGGTCTGTAAATTTTGCAATCGACACCTTGACAGCACTAGTACAAGAGCCTCTCCATGACCAATGCAACAGATTGCCAGAGACAGCAGCAGGACACCATGAACCACCACCAAACACACGTCCGGACGACCCTCTGGAAACCGGGAAACTGGGTACTGAGCTCACGCGGAAAGGGGAAAGTCCAGCAGTAGCTGAGAACCAGGCTAACTCCCAAGCATCTTTAGGCCTGCACCTTCCTCAACAGCGGCAAAACGTACCACCAGCTCCGCGTTCCAAAGCCAAGCACTCGCTGCTGCACCCCAGACTGCCCAGAGAAGAGGTAACCCGCCTGTCGAAGCGCTCGGGCCTCCTGGATTTCTGGGGCGGACGGAAGGAGGGGAGAGCCCGTTGGGGTGGGTGTCAGGGCACGGCAACTCCTCCGGGGATCAGGGTTTCCTCTGCCAGGGAGCTGCCGGAGCTCTCCCCACCGCTGCAGCGCAGGGGGTGCACAGGCATGCACCCCTCGCCCCCCCTGCCAAAGGCCTCATCGCCTCCCAACAGCAATCCTCCCCAGCAGGAACCTTCCAGAGCCGGGCTCTGGCACAGGACGCGCACACCAGCACACAGAGCTGCCATGTTCCGATGCACCCAAGCCAGCAGATTCACAGGCACAAACGTATTTTCTCCTCTGGAACCTTACCGGAGGATTTGGGTATTATATAAATAGTTCCATCGCATCCAACGCAACTCACTACAGCTTGAAAAGTCTTCGCTTCAGGTATAAAGGGGGGTTTATAGATTTCACCCATTCCTGAATGACGCTGTGACACACGTGTTTTACACGACTGTTCTTCACTCTCTGAAACAGCGATGTTGTCCTCCAGAGCAGCGCTGGTTTTCACACGTGCCGTTTCTGAACCGCAGCCGTCCAGTCGTGTGTTCCCTTGCTCTAAATGTACTTTAAGATGTTCCTTGGAGACTGAGCGAGCCACACCAGCTTTATGAGTTCTAGCAGATTCAATCAAAGCATATCAACACATTAACTGGCAAAGAACTTGAAAAGTGCAAAAGAACAAAATAACAGAAGTCAAAACCCAAACACACCAAGATGGCAAATGCTTGTTAAAATACTGCCCAACATCTCATCTACCAGCTGAGAGAACTGAAACGTGCACTGGGTACAACTACGAACGTTATAATCCAAGTAGTTCACTGCAGATGGAGTTCAGCTGCCACATGTGCTGTAGAGGACAGTGCAAACTTCTGGTTTACTCATTAGCTTATCACGATGCGAATATGAGAGTCAGAAAGAACATAAAAAGGAAAGTATCCAAACCTCCTGTTTTGAAAAACCAAACCCTTTTTAACAAGCTGCTCTGCAATATCAATCAATTCTCCTGTTTCATCTTTGCAAAGAATTTTCACAGGCAATGCACCAGCCACATCCCTTTCCTGGAGAAAATGAGAGAGATCGACAACATATTACACTGTGCAGCTCCGCTAACTACTGGCGTTTTCCATTGTACTGGTACTGGCCGCCAGTCAGACGTCGTTGAACAACTGGTGCCCACATCAGAAGACAAAAACCATTTGATCTGTGTCACAGTTCCCATCGTTTTACCACCTGTTCTAAACAGGTCATTTAAAAAAAAAAAACAAATCACAGCACAAACCCTTGCTTAGTCCCTCAGCTCTGTCACTTGCATGAGCTGCCAAACACCAGTTTTCCTCCAGCAGGAGCTTTAAGCCCACTTGTAACCACCTGTGCTCACCAGTGCTGTCACTTCCAGACACACTGTAAAGCCTCGCTGGCAGCTGCCAACGGACACTGAATCCATCAACCCCCACAATAATTCCGTTTTGTTTTACCGGTGCAAGCACTCAGTGACTAACGATGCTCGTACAGCATCGGACTCGTTCTTTCCATTTCCGAGCAAACTTGAAAGCTAATAGAGTGGCTGCTGAGACTGTTCTCCTCAAGAACGTGAGCATCTTGCTCACCTGTCCATAAAAGCTGTCAGCATCCAGTGATCCCAAAGATGTAAATATTATTCTTCAGTAACTAAATGTAGCTCAGACTCTGTTCTTTCCGCCCCGGGGGCCAAACTGCTCTAACGCACCAGGGAATAACGAGAGTAAAGCAGAAAACAGAAAAAGCCCCTTTCTCCCCACAGCAAACACCACCTTTCTCCCCACAGCAAACACCACCTTTCTCCCCACAGCAAACACCACCATCTAAGCAAACTCCATTCAGGACTTTTTGAAGAGTAACAACATTCAGAAAAAAGAAATAAAAAATTAAGAGACAACCTGACAGAAAGTTTACAAATCCTGCTGGGTTTGGTTACAAACCTGTAGGAACACTTTGACTCGTGCCCCAGCTAGGTAAGAGGATAAACACTCACATGCTGTTGCTGTCCACTGCGGGCTTCCACCTGCTGGTCTGACACAGAACAATCACGATCCCTTTAGTACAAGAGAAGTTGGCATCTCCTGAGCTTAACCACAAACCCTGCCCTTTACTCGGCTTTTGAATGTTTTTTGAAACTGCCTGAACTGTCAGGGGGAAAAAAGACAGTTTCCATTACAGTCAACAGGAAAAAGAAATGGTTATTCATCTCTGGATCTACACGACAGGAAGAATTCAAAAATCTAACCCCAAAACTTCAAAATGAGGAGCATCAGGAGGTCCAGAAGGATGACGCCTGTCTGAACAGAACAAAGGAAAATCCATATGTCATCTGCAAATTGGCTTTTTATAGTCATTCAGAGAACAGGTTTTACAAACATGATTATTTTTTCTTCACAGCACAGACGGCACATAAACAAAGGCACGGGACGATACCCCGGTTCTCTGACCTCCTGCATGTTTTCACGAGACCAGATTCATCTCAAACTCTGAGACAAGGAAAAAAGCACTCAGTGCAGTCATAAAAACCTCTACCATCTGCCCACTATTTTAGAATTCATCCTATAAGTATGCTTTCTTGCTTTCTATAGCCCCGTTTCTGCTTTACTGGTAAGTAGCTCAACCCTTCGGAAAAAAAAACCCTTTTTATAGAGCAAATCACAGCTGCCATCCCCTTTCTTCTTTATTCAAAAAGCAAAGCCCATCCAAATCCCAAATAATCAGTGCTAACACAGAAAAATACTAAGTTATGGCATTATTAGGTGTCTAAGACTGCTACTCCGTATAAGGAAAGGCTACCTTATATCTGCCAAGGAACATTCTGTTGCCAATGGCCTAATGATCTTCAGATTTTCCTCGAGTCTTCTTAGACAGCTGATATCCACTGTTTTTTCAGCTCCAAAATCATAAAGCATTACCTGTTACAGATAAGAAACACAACAGAACAGAACAAAACCCCCCTCTCACTCTTTGCTGTAAGGAACAGAATTCAAAGCATGCCTGAAGAGGTGAACAAAATTCAAACAAACAGTACCAGGATTCACTGAGTGGCCTTTGTGCTGAAGTACTTCCTCACACAACACCGGTGACCACCGCAGCGGGCCGAGAGGACAAAACACACACAAACATGCTCAAAGGGGGTCCAACAACTTTACAGGGCCTGTGACTTGAGTAAGAAAAGTTCTTCTCCTGTGCTCCAGTTACGCGGGTGCATTTCAGTTTGTAAACCCAGGAACGGCGGAACAGCTCCTCTCCACCCCCCGCTTTTCACTCCGAGGTGGTTAAAGAGCTGCTCGAGGGCTCTTTGCCTCAGAAAGCAGGTGACACAAACCACAAGTAGAGAAGGTCCCACCGCTGCTCCCAACTACCACCACCCGCGGGCATCAGCTGATGAGGGTGGAGAGAACCCATGGCAATCCAGCCCTGGATTATCTGCAGGATTAAAAAGCCACTCTGACTTTTGAGGCAAGTGGTTATCTATTCACAAAATGCCTCTTCTGGTGCTCCTCCCTCTTTTCAAATGAGCGCAACAACACGCCTGTTTAAAGCCGCCCTGTGGGAGAAGCTCCCGGGGAAAAGGTTACCCCTGCTCGGCCCAGGGCGTCACCGCCCGTTTAGGGCCCAAGCAACAGCAGGACGGCATGGGCGCTGGGGTGCTGCTCTCCCTTCAGTTGGCTCCCTCGTTTACTTTGGATGAAGCGTGAACTACTGGGACCCTCAGGCTCACGCAGCTGGAATCTAAGCTAAACTATTAGGCTGCAGCTTGGGAATCTGCCATGGTGCAAAGCATCGCGTAAACACCCGCACAGTCAACCTCCTGAGCCCTCCGCCACAGCCGGGCCCCTGCTACAGGCACCTGCGCTTTGATCAGACAGAAAGCTTGTCTGCAGCAACGCACAACAGAACCCGACCTCTCGACAAAAGCAGGAGGCTGGATGAGACTGTATTAACACAGAAGTAAGCAGCAGAGATTTGACATTATTTCAATCAGCGCACGCTTACAACCTTTAGAAATCAAAGCACGAACCCTCCCCCGGCAAGAGGCTTACCTCTGCACAGCTGTCAGGCACAGTCCTGCTTACTCGACCTCTCTGCCACTGTTTCACCTCACAGCTGTAAACAGCACAGTGCGTGCCACGTTCCCACTTCACGGGCTGGGGCTGGGATTCTCTGTAGGTGGTGGCCATCTTCTCCTGCAAACTAACATTCAAGGAAACCACGTTTCTAGTGGCCCAGTTTTGTCCGGGGAATGAAGGGGTATTTAGCCCACCACTGCCCAACTAGCACACAGGACAGTCTCAGTGACCGTTTAACAGACACACAGTATTGTTGTTTTTCTTCATGACATGTTAGAAATACCTGAAGTGGAGCTCCCAAACACATGCCGTACCTAAACACCTGCCAAAGGCAGGCGGATGGATACACCATGTCTAGAAAAGGCCTTCAGACTTTCCTAACAGCCTATTAGAAGCACCTGGAAAGAACGAACTTGACTGAAGCTCTACAATGCAAGATACCGGGATTCTTTAGCAAGATTTCTAACACGGGAACGTGGAGGAGAAAAGAAAGAGCAGAAAGATTTAATCTCTTTCTGGACAGTGTGGCATTTATCAGGCCCCAACATTTACTACACTAGAACTGACCAGAAATAGGAGTTCAACATGTGCTTAATTTGGAATCCCAAATATTTAATAAAACACAACATAGTGCCAATCTGCCTTCTGGCCCTAGACTTTCCCCAACAAAGCCAGGGGAGCCCACAGCACCAGAGTTTGCTCTAACTACACTTCACCAGTTTGTCCTAAGAATGCTTTGGATTTCAGTACCTTTTCAGTGTCCTTTCTGATGACAGCCACTGTAGAAAGATTTTACTGGGAGATACAACATGACTAATTCTCGCTTGTAGCTCCTGCTTAGAAAGGGATTTGAAATCTCCTCCGTCCATGGACTCCACGTCTCTAGGATTTAAAGCTTCCGAGGCTTCAGGAATTTCTAGAGGAACATCCCATATTTCATTGGGCCTTACACCAGTACTTTCAGGGCACCTGTAAAGAGCATAAAGTCATTGGAACGGGAAGTTTAAAGCCATTTGAGACAACACAAAAAAGAGCTCAACCAACAGTTCAACATGACGGGAATCACTCAACGCGGAGAAGAGCGAAGAACAAGTAACTTAGAAAAGCAGACAAAAAAAGGCAAAATAATTTCTAAGTGCTGAAACACTTGGGAGAGTACCTTGCTTTTATTCCCCTTCAGAAGGCATCCTTGCACGTTCTGCTGAGAGATGGCAGCACTACACAGTCCAGGCTGCCAGCAGAAAAGCAAGCCTGACACAAGCGGACTGCTGAACATTCACGTTTGCGTCTGGCTTAAAAGACATCAAATGACCGACATCAAGCTTCTGGGAGATCAGTGTTGTCTCCGAGTGAAAGCTGCAACATTCTGCTTCTAAGATGTGTAAGTATTCCTTCCAGACGTGAAGATGACGAACGTCAGCCAAACATTTACCTTTCTAGCGGTCCCTGAGCATACAAACGCACCGCAACCGGTGCCAGCACTGTCCTCAGCAGAGTCCCGAGTGAAATCTGGTCATGCAACACCTTGACGAAAACTTGTTTAAATGGCCTGAACCGGATAGAATAAAGCCCAGCAGCAACCCAGAGGTGGCTGGTAGGTACTTTGAGCCACAGCCCGGCTCAGGACAAGCCTGTGTGAGCTGCGCCAGCTAGAGCCGTAAGAGACTGCAGCTCCAACAAAAAGCTGTGAACACAAAAGAACTGGCTTCTGGTAACCACCGCTGACCAAAGGAGACGGCAAGCGTGAGTTTAACTGTGGGCACTGCTGGGCCGCCAGGAAGAAGCTCTGTTCTCGGAGATCTACCACCCGTCTATGCCTTCCTTCACGGGAAGGAAACAAACTGCTCTGGCAGAGAGAAATTCCCTGAAGCTTTGACTCACCCACTGCCCACTGCCCCACAGTTATTTCTGCAAACCTGCCTGGGGCAGGCGTTTGGAAACCAACGGGTAAAACAGCCGCCTTGTAGAACCAGGGAAGAAAGGAACACCAAAGTTCACAAGCAACGCTTGCCGTGTGTCCAACCAGCCTGAACTGGGAAACGGACAGAGGCAACGTGCCACAGAGAGCTCTCCCAAGTGAAGCACACGTTACGAGTCCTCCAACACCCTCTCTAGTAACTCCAGTACAGCAGTATCACTGCACACCCATCAGCAAAAACCATCTGTTTGGAATGAACTTCAGGCTCCAAGGTTGCTCCCCGGAATTCTGCATGGACTACTTCCTATCCCAACGCAAGAGCGAGGTGACTAAGGTTTGCTGGCCAGCAAGCCAGCTTCAGCGGAGCTGTGCTCTCCCGCTTAGAGTCTCTTCTACCAGTTCAGGGCTGGCCTGGGCATCCCCCAACAACAACCTTAAACACGGAAGAGTAATCCTAACAGGAGCCGGTGGCACCTCTCCTTTCCTGAAGGGCAGAAACGCCAGGGAGAGAGAGGAGGGAACAGAACGGAGGGAACAGAGGGAGAAGGAACCAAGGTCAGGAGAGCAGAGGGTATTGGGGGGGCAGAGGCACGCTCCTGAAGGGACCGAGGCCTGCGGAGGGCCTGTGCTGAAGCACGGGAAGCAAAGAGCACGGAGGAAGGAGCAGCAGGGAGAAATGGCTGGTCCTGGCCCCAGCCCCTGCCCTGCCCATGGCCTCACCGAAGGGACTGAGGGGAGCCGGGGCATCAGGGGAGGAGAGGGGCTTGGAGCAAACTTGCGCTGGGAAAGGGAGAGGGGGCTGCTGTAACTGTTTGGGTACAATGCTTGCACCAGTCTTGAAGGATTTATGCTAATTAGCAATAAACTAAGGTAAATTGAGTCTGTTTTGCCCACAACAGTAGTCGGTAAGCAACTTCCCTGTCTTCTGTCAAGTTGACCCATGAGATTTCTTGCTCCTCTTTCTTCTGTTTTCTCCCCAGTCCAACCAAGGAGGGGGCAGTGAGCGAGTGACCACAAAAATCCACATTAGGCAAGCCACCAACTTAGGCACTTACAGTAAAGTCACACGGCTGCTTGTTTGCAGCTGCCACACAATAAAACACCCCAGTGACAGTGACAAAACAACTCTGCTGTTCAGGTTTCAATAAAGCTCCTTCACTTGACAAAAACCTGACTGAAAAGCGTGACCGGTAAAGAAAAGTCTTCCTAGGACTTAGTCGTATTTCTGAGCTAAGAGACGAAAATCCACTTACTTACTTCCTCCTGAAAAAAGCAAATTCAGAAATTCCCTTTCGGAATCAAAATTTTCTACACAGCAATCTTCTTATTCTCATCCCTATTCAAGAGTTATTCACGAGAGAGTAATGACTGTTTTTCACAAACACAGCCCACGGATTAGCCTTCCAAAAAGCCAACAAACTAAATGCAGCCCTGTCATCTCCTTATCAGCCCCATCTCCCCCAGCAGGCTTCCCAACCCTTCTGTCTGTGGCTGTCACAGCTGGTTACCTCAGTACTTCTTCTCCAACAACAGACCTTCCACAGAGACGACTCACCTCAGCTGCAGGTCCAACACACAAAAGGGGTATTTCTTTCCTTACTACAAGGGAAGGGGAACCTTCACAATAACCAGTTTGGGAGGACTGGGCACTTAAGCACACTACAAGTACGATGCAGACATTTCATCTCCACCTTCTCCATCAACTACAATTCCAATACATGACATTGGTCAAGATTCAGCTGGAGAACTCGATCACGCCAAACTGCAGAGTTACACTCTGTAACTCACATCAGCTGAGGAATGTGACTTGTCATGAATTTATCACAAATGTGGTAAGTTACAGTCACTGGAGGCGACATATTAAAGCCAGAAACTTTACTACACAAATTCAGTATCTCCACATACTTTACGTTACGCACAGAGTACTTACCCAGTTATGCAGGACGCCAGGTCTTCTTTAACTAGCTGGCAGTTAATACTAAAGATTCTTCCAGGAGGAGCAGGGGAGTCCACGAGTTCAACAGACAAGATGTTCGCCTCTAAAATTTCTGTGAATGAATAATATAAACAGAACTACAGCCACCCAATGACAGTATAAAGACTACTGACGGCTTTGGAGGCAAATGGTACTATAAAAGACAGAATTCTGTAAAATGACGTTTTGTTTATAAAGCAATTGATTCTGAACATCAACAAAATGCAGAGGCTTAGCTTTGCACGTATCTACAAAATTTAACTTCAAATACACCAATAATTACACCATGTTTTTGTACAAAAAAGCCAACTGCTACATGTCATTTCATTTATGAGATGGGCTCCAAACCACCATCCCCCAGGCGCTGAAAAATAACGAGCTACAGGTTAACAATAAATGGTGTTGAGAAAAAT
>NW_028237854.1:0-65214 GCF_034619465.1 Leptosomus discolor | reverse complement strand
AGCCGGCGCGCGAACGGGCAGAGGGCGAGGGGCGGAGCGGCAGCGGGGCTGCCTTACCGGGAGGCAGCAGACGGCGCCAGGCAGCCCCCGCGGTCTCGCATGGCCGCTGCGGGCGAACGGCAGCGTGGAAACAGCGAACGACACCGCGGGTCGGGGCTGCAGTACCTGCCCTTGGCCGCATGGTGGCAGCAGAGCGCCGCAAAGCGAACTGAAACGCGCAGAAAGCCCATTTAAGAAGCGCGGGCTCTGAGGAAATCCGGGGGCGATGGACAGAAAAGGCAGCGAACGTGCCCCTCCAGCCCGTATCCGGGGCTACACTGCAACAGCTGCCCTGTCCCCCGATGACCCCTCACTAGCCAGGGAGGGGCGTCGAGAAAAGGGGAGGAGACCTGCGGGTCGAAGTGAAATCGGGTTTAACGAGACAGCACCACTACCAACAGAGGCATGCAAAGTTAGACTGGGCCAAATGAACGTGCAGCAGCCACGATCGACAGGAGAGGGGTCCTCGGGAGCAAGGAGAAGCAGGGAAAGGAGAGAGCCCTGCAGGAGCCCCGCGGGAGATCCCCTTCCTCAGCAAACCTTCCCCCTTTATACTGAGCATGACACAGTGGTCTGGGCTACACCTGTAGCTGACTCAAACTGCTAACAGCCTGCTGAGCATTGCTGGGCTGTGATTCTGGACCAGCCAAACCGTGACGGCAAAACACAGACAGGCAAGGCTGTAGACAGAAACTTTTAAAAGCGATGGGGATTAAGGAAATAAGGGAAAAAAATAAAAATAGTAATGGAGAAGTAGAAAGAAAAATCTGTAAAGCAAAGGCACTGAAGAAAAAGAAAAAGTTAAAACTTAAGATATCAAAAAGCAAAGAGTAGATGTAGAAAATACAGTGTAAGCAATAGGGATTAGGGAAATAAAGGGGAAAGATATAAAAATACAGAAAGTGACAGCCAACAAAAATGGAGACAGAGAAAGAAAAATTTAAAAGGATGGTGGTGAGGAAAGATAAGGCATAATTAAAAAATAAAGACAGGATGTGGGATAAAAGTAGATAGAAATCTTTAAGAGCAACAGGGTACAAGAAACAGAAATAATTTAAAAATAGGGTCGGGGAGGTGGATAGAAGAAAATTGAGGAAGAATTTTTTTTTTTTTTTTTTAAGTGAGAGCATACAGGACAGAGAGAGGAATTAAAAAGGAGGGACAGGGTGCCAGAGGGAGGGAAAATGAGAAAGAGAAATTGCAATGCAGTGAGGCACAAGAAACACGGGAAAGCATTAAGAAATTGGGAGAGGGAGCCAGAAAATGGGACACCATGAACAAGAGAGGGCTGGAGAGGGGGACAAGGGTGTAGAGAGGAGAGCTGAGAGATTGCACCAGAAAATAGGGACCGAGAGACAAATCGGAGAGATGGGGAGTGAGGCAGAAGGGACTGACGAGACAGAGGCAAAACAAGGGCCGGGGACAACAGGGAAAAAGAAACATAGGCAAGAAATTAAAAATAGAAACAGGGAGCCAAATAGAAACACATGTAGAACAAATATTTCAAAAAGCGATGGAGTACGGGAAACACAGGCAAGAAATAACACATGGGGGCAGGGTGACAGATGGAAGAAGCAAAACTGAAGAAGTGGTTGGGTAGAGGACACAGAGGGAAGAATTAAGAACTAGAGTCAGGGAGATGGACAGAGGGAAAAGCAGAAAGAATATTTTAAATGTGAAAGGGTACAAGAATTAAAAGAATAGGTATATGGACCTGCGTAAAGGGATGCAGGCAAAAATGTGAAAAACAACAAGATACGAGAAACAGGCAAGAAATTAAAATTAGGTCAGGGAGGGGGAGAGCAAGAGAGAGGTTGCAAGAAAATTTAAAAAGCGACTGGGTTCAAGAGACTTAAGTGAGAAGTTAAAAGACAGGAACGGAGAGGTAGAAACTTTCAAAAGCAATGGGGTACAAGAAACATGCAAGGAGGAAAAAACAGGAACAGAGAGCCCAGTAGAAGCAAACTGCCATGGGTTGACCTTGGCTGGCTGTTGAGTGCCCACCAAGGTGCTCCATCACTTCCTTTCCTCAACCAGAGGAAGAAAATACAACAAAAGCGCTAGTGGAAACCCACCACACTTCCCACAATCAACAAGGACCTGGATAAATGGAGGCAGGGAGAGAGGGAGACCTAGAAATGCCCTTTTCACAAGCAATAGGGCAGAATGAGAACAGAGCTCGTGGGGTGCCAGGAAGGAAAAGACAGAGAAAGGAAAGGTAGAAGGTGACACTTTACAGGGCAATGCTAGCAGAAGAGCAAAAAGCTTTGGCAAACTAGACAGCCTGAAAGGCAGACAGAGGCAGCGACAGGCAAGGAGGCAGGCAGAGATCTGGAGAACCAGGACAGGGATGGGACTGGACACACGTGAGGGGACACATGGCTCCTGGTGCCAACGGCAGACCTCCACCACCCTGAGGCTTTTCTCTGTCTCTGCCCCTTCCCCCTCCACTGCCTCACCTTAGGAGTAGGTGGTGGGTGACTCAATACACCTCTCCCATGAGGTTTCCTGGACATGCAGCAGCTCACATGTGTGCAGCCAACAGAGACGGCAAGGTCCCAGTGTCATGTGCCGGTGGGGCGCTCTGTTGGGGATGGCTGGGAGGGATCCTTCCTTGCCACAGGGACCAGCTGGAGACAGCTGCCTGTGGAAGCCCCTTGGTTTGACTCCTCAGGCAGGCGTGTCCAGGCAGTCCCCTTCATAGCCCAAAGCAGGGCCAGCCCCATCATTAGCCTCACTGGCCACACCTGCCCCAGCTGGAGCCCGTCAGGAACAGGGGCCTGGCCAAAGCCCCACAGCACATGGCCCCCTCCCTGGCACCTGCCCACAACCAGGAGCTCTGCACCCAGGGGCTTGAAAACCATCCAGGGGCACAGAGGAGGCAGGAAAAGTTTACTCACTCCTGCCCAGAACGACTCCTGGCACTGAGCTGGCTACAAGGCTCGGTGCCCAAATGCAGCAGGACAGCAGGAGAGCAGGAAAGAGAAAAGTAGGAGGAAGGTAGAGAAGAGATGGGGGACAGGCAGCCAGCAAACGGGATGCTGCAAACAGGAGAGGGACAACAGTATAGAGAGAGGAGAGCTGGGGGGTGGATGGGAAAAGATGGAGGAATATGTAAGAGACAGGGAGCAGGAGAGAGGTGGAAGTAACCGAGGTCTAAAGTGATAGGGGAAAAGAAACAAAGGTAAGAACTAGCACATAGGGTCAGGGAGATAGAAAGAGGGAGACATACAAAGAAAACTTAAGAAGTGACATCATTTTTCTGCCCTCCCACCACCTCTTGACTCCCACATTTTCCCTGACTTCGCACCCCATCTCAGCCTCCACTTTTTTTCCAGCTATGTCACACACATACACACACACACCCCAGCTTGAGAAAAGCCTGGCAGAAGCCCTGGTGCCCTTGGGAAGACGGCAGCGTGCCCAGCAGGATCCCACAGCAAAGGTGCCAGGATAAAAAACTATCGCTGGCCCTCATGGTGTCTGGGCAGCCCTTTCACAGGCAGCAGAGTGGGAAGGAGCGACAGGCAGGGTGGCAGAGATGGATGGGGGCACACACAGGAGAATGCGCAACTCACTGCAGCTGCTCACATGGGCTCAGACCTTCAATGCCCCTCCACGGCCAGGGACTCGCATGTGCGGGTGATGCAGGCACAGATTTCCTGACATAGTGTGCCAGTCATCTGCTAGGGGATCCTTCCTTGCTGCAGGGACCAGCCCTTCCGTGCTAGAGGCACCATACTCCCTCCTCAGCCAGTTCCCCTTTACTAGCTCCCTCAGGCAGAGCATTTATAGCCCACAGAAGGGCCAGTCCTGTCTTCAGCCCCACTGGCAACACCTGGAGCCCATCAGGAACAGGGGCAAGAACAAACACTCAGGGACAGGGAGATTGGAAGAGGGAGATACAGGGAGAAAATGTAAAAAGTGATGCTGCTTTTCCACCCTCCCATCCCTTGGCTTTGGGAAAGCCCTACGGAAGCCACAGGGCTTCAGGGTGGATTGTCCATGATGGGATTTTGGGCCGAAGGAGTTACCAGAGCAAAGTTCACAGTGCAAACAGTTTATTGGTGGTGTGCATTTTGAGCAGCAGTAGTTAGGGAGATGGGGACAAGGCAGGTGCATGGGGCAGGCACAAGCACGGGACAGGATCAAGCAGGGGGCAGGCACAAGGCACACCCACAGGCAAAACCTCACTTAGGGAAAAACCATGCAGGAAGAGGAAGGGGCATATACAGATCCAGAGGTGATGCGCATCCTAACACCTGCTACATAATCTCACCTTCAGTCCTATTCAGAGAATTGGTGTCAGCAAAACTAGTAACAAAAACAAGGATCCAATCTGCATAAAGTCCAGAGTTCATAGTCACAGTTGAGACCAAGTGCAACAGGGCCACACAGTGCGACGCACTACCATGGGCAATACAGAGCTCTACAATACAACACATGCTTAGGCCACAGTCGAGACCAAGCGCGATACAGAGCCATGCAGGACAATGCCGTCTTACATCACAGTGCAGGGCCACATGAATACAGAACCTTGCAGTGCTGCAATGCAGGACAAATACAACACCCTTCCATACAGTGTCATACAGAACACCACACTGCAACACCATGTCAGGTGGCTGTCACTGTAAATACTGAGCAATGCAATGCAAAACCAGAACAGCAGATGCATGACAAGTTGGACTCTAAAACCTAAACCCATATCAACGCAGCCATGCAATCCTGTCTGGGATCTAAATGGAAATATATTTTTCAAGAGCAGATCGTTCCAGCACAGATGCCTCCACAAAGGTAACCCTCCAGAAACATCTGCAATGCAAAATAGACTTTTGGCTCCCATGACAAGATGGTAAGCGCTTGACATGCTCTGTATTGAAAAGGAGAGGCACTCAAGACATTACCATTGCATGTACCAAGTGCAGAGGGCCCATGGGGTGAACCATAGAGAGATCTGTAGAAGGCACTGTATAGGAAGTGTAGCACAGACTACGCAAATGACACTAGGCCACGGACGCAGGCTAGAACGGCCCTGCTTGGCCCCCGTTCGCATCCTGAGGAATGGACCCTGGGTGCTCTAGCAACCACCGGGAATAACAGACCCCAAAGGGCCATCTCTATAACTCCAAATTTAAATTCCCTGCTGGCCCCAGTCAGCCCACTTTTGCCTCTTGACTTACAGTTCAGAGGGCAGGGTCCAGAATCTGGAGCACATGAACTAATGGGGATGCTCCTGCATTCAGCAGGTTGCTCTTCATGACCTGCAAGACAGAACTCCACCCATCACAGCCGCAGGGGCCAGCATTCACCTCTAAAGCAATGACACCTGCCTCAGAAGCACTACTCCCAGAAAGTGAGATGGGATGTCCAGCATCGCCAAAAAAAAACCAGAGGAAAAAGCATATGCTAAGATACAGGCCAAACCCGCAGCTCTTCCTCTCTCCCCCTCTTTTACCTTGGCCGCTCGACCGCCTGGAGTTACATTCTTCCATCTGCCCGCCACCTTTCCAACTCAAACAACAGGGTATGATTATAGCTACATCAATAATATGACATCCCAAAAACTGCTACTTCAGCACACCGGTCATCACTCACCTTGCCAGAATCCACACCATTGTGGATCTCTCACTTCAGACATTGATTCACACCTAGAAAACAATGCCAAAACAGTGTAAGCTACTCCGAGCCACCAACAGTAATGCCAATTCTCTGACCTTGCACACCGGCCCACCATCATTCGGCACTCAGCTCACCTCTTCTGTTGCACTTTGGCACGGGTTTGTCCCTCCGCATCTGAAAAATAGCCCAAACAAACCCCATGAAGCAAGTCGGCTGGCTGCTGACCGATAGCTTGACAAGATGCAAGGTCCATCTTCTCTTGGCACGTTCTTTCTAACTACAGCTAAAAAAACATCACCTATCAAGCCTCACATGTATTGACTACCACACAAACTGCTGTTCCCAGAAGACCAGAGTCCAACCTCACACAACTCCAAAACACTATGAAAATAACTGTGGCAGCTGGCTACAGCTAATTGGCCAGAGATGGACTGTATGGTCATTGCCAAAAGAATCTGAGCAGATCAACATATCACCCCACAACAATAAAGCTGTGCTACCCCTGTCTTTAAAATTGCTACACCCCTGGGCAAGGCAGCTCCAACCCTGGCACGAAGACCAACAATACACGCAGACAACACGATAAATGTGACATGAGACCCAGTAAGACCACAAGCAAGAATGACACCAGAAGAAGATGCTGCCAGAATAAAAGCCCTGTGGTGCCACGATGGCAAAGACACTCTAGAGCGGCCCCAGAATAGAGTCCAATGTAATGGCCCGTTACAAGAAGTTGCTGTCAAATCTGAGATGACAGATGCTCAGAAAGCCCAGCTTAAAGACCTACGAACGGAAGGATGCAGGGAAGAAGTTCCAGTCCGTGAAAATGGACAGCTAGCAGGTAGAGCCACCAACACAGCACAGAAGGACGCCGCAAACAAGGACTGTCCAGAAACTTCTGAGACATGCTACCAATCCATGATTTAAGCTTGTTAACGCAAGAAAAGAAGCCCTGGACTGGCGATATGCTGGTAAGTACAGGCATTCGAGAGACTAGGGATGGCACCCGAGATACGTGCCGTGCTCGTCAAGCGCAAAGAGCAAGGAAGGCACCGAGACCCGAGAAGGTTTAAGGCACAGAAGACGTTTGAAAGTTGAACTGCATAGTGCTGCCTGAGCAAGCCTACCTGTGTGTTTCACTCTGAGGCCAGAAAGAAGTGATTTGCCCAGTGTGGCTGAGATGGCCTTTGTCAAAGCTAAGTTAGCATTTGGCCATAGCTGACTTTTGGCCTGCAGGCAGTGCCAGTACCCTGGCTCAGTTTGTACATATTTGCAGAGTGTAACACAGAATATCCACTTCTGTCCTTCTGCATCCAAAGTAAGGGAGTGAGAATATGACAAACAACCAAGAGCACTTTGTAGATTTATGGTCCTAGGGGAGTTTTACTGATGCTATCGGTGGTTTCAAAGAGTTGTTTTGAGAGATTCAGAACATGTGATGAAGTCATAATGGCTGCATGTGTTTGAGGCCAGAGTCACACAGTACTGTTTTAGCTGCATTTCTGAGCTTCTTTCTTCAGCATGCATTGTAGGTAACGATTATAGTTATTTCGTGAGTGGTAGGTCTAGATTAAGAGGCTCTGGGCGGCCTTAGGAGGCATTAATGTCCTGTCCGTAGTTCTGTGGGGGTGTGTAAAGTGATTGAATTGTAAAACAAAACACCTGGGGAGGAGGGTTTCTTTTAAAACCAAATAACTCTCTGATTATGCTCTAGCTGGCAGCCCCACACAGCTGCTGTGGCTATAGTAACATTTGCTTCGAGGGGACAGAAGTCAGCAAAAGGAGGTGGTGCTGGTGTGGAATTGGCCTTAGGAGCCACTGCTGAAGGAAGTACTGCTCATTCAGATCCTCTCAGCCTGACACGTCCTGCTTGACTTCCCTCTGTGCTGTGTTTTGACTGAGGACAGAGTCCATGGAATCTAGGTTCAGTAGTATTTACCTTGCTCTGTCTCTTGGACACTGGAAGTGTTTTGCAGACTCTTGCTTGCTGTCTGTTTAGCTGTCACTGGCCTTTCTTGGTAAGGGACAGCCACAATGGGGCTGTTAAACCCAGCTTTTCTAAGAGCTGTTTCACTGTAGCTTCCTCTGTCTTGACTGCCAGATTCATGCAAAAGACATGCCTGCTCTACTTTATTGCATGGGCAATTGCGTGGGATCTTTCCCACAGAGGCTTTTCTGCATTGCACATTCACTTAGCCAGTCTCCTCTCTGGAGAGAAGGCAGGACTTCCTGACTGTTAGTAACCTTCATTTGGAGCCGGTCGTTGCCTTTTTTAGGGAAGTTGTGACATGGACGAAGGCTGAGCCTAGCCTTAGAAACACAGTGTGACTGACAAGGCGATCTGTGGAGCATGTGCTATGTCCAGAGAGGATTCAGTGACAGTTACTTGGGTTGTAGGAAGACGGCTGGTGACAGCTGGCAAGGTTATTCTTTTACCATTGTGGCTGTCAATGCTGCTGTTCTTCCCTTCATTCCATTTCCATGCATGTCAGTGCTGCAGCTGTGCTGATTAAGTGCAGAGAATTAATTAACTCACTCGTTATTTTAGCCTCTTAGAGATCCAGATCCCATTAAGGGGTCTACATAGCAGAGATAAGAGAGGTTGTTTGGGGCTTTTTTTTTATCCTTTTTTTTTTTTTTTTTCCCTCACCCTTTTGGAAGTTGATTGATAAGAGGTAATTGTACAACTCGGTTTTCACTCCTGCTGAAGCTATAGTATCATGCTTAGCAGGGAAAACTGCAAGTGAATCAATGTGCGTTGCATTCAGCTCTCAGGATTAGTTTCCCATCTGTCCATCTGTATCGTGGCACAAAATTAGAAAGCAGTCCTTCCAGCATGCAACTCTGCCCTGCATTTCCCCCGACCGAGTTATTCAATCCCCAAATTGTCAATTTTGTCATCTTCTCAACTCTTCTTCCCAGCCAATGACATACATGTGAAAAGGAACTGCCTGCAGGCTGTAAAAGTATAACTGCAAGTACTGAATGAAAACTGAGCTGAGCTTCCTGGTCTTTTCACTGCTTACTTCTCAAACTCTTTGACCTCACTGGCTCTCAGTTCTCTATGGGAGAAGAAGCCTATAAAAGCTGCATGGAAACATTAGCTGGCAAGGGCAGAGTAGCCTTCCTTTCCCTCAGCTGCAGGTTTTGTTACCCCCTCTTTGGCATCCACAGTGGTGTACTGAGATCCTGTTTTTCCTGCAGTCGTATGTCCTGGTCCTTTGCAGCCTGAAATGATATGTAGCCCAGTCAGCCTCTGTGTTAAGCGCTGTAGCTGGCCTGTGATTTTCACAGTTCTCTGCTGATAAAGTATTTTGGTTGCATTAACCCATGTATTTCAGCCACTTAACGTCTTAGAGTTGTTCTGATGAAGCACAGACCTTTTAGAGGTCAGCTCACCCGTGGCTTCCTCATCACCCGTGCCGACACTGACTGACTCACTCATGGTATCATCAACACCATAGTGAAGTATGCAAATTATTCCTGTCCAATGGTACCTACTGACCCAATTGGGAACGTAATCAGAGTAACGATGAAAATGCAAGCCAAACCAAGCCAAGCCAATGTGAAAAATGCAAGCCAAACTCAAAGCCAATGTGAAAAATGCAAGCAGCGATTAATCTGGTATCATCAGAGGTTCTTATGCTGTACACCTCATCATACTGGGTGCCTTCCAGTGGTGCACCGAGTGAGATGGCTAACATCTGTCACTTTTTTTTTAAAACTGCTCACTTTCCCTGAGGGAGAAGAGTGTGCCATGGAAGTTCTGCTTTGGTAGAATGTTTTGGCTCTGGACTTTTTCTTGGGAAGATTTGGGGTTATTTATTTTGGTGTGTTTTTTTCTTTTTCTACAGCTCTAGGTTAGGGGAGATGCATTCAAAAGGATGCAACTTGTTCTTGGAAGGGCAGGAGAAGAGATGAGTGGTCGTCCTAGTTTCTGGAGTGGGATTGAGAGCATTGGGAAGGCTCATTTCATAGACTTGAATCAGCGTGTAAAAAGGCCATTTTTCAAAGCAAGAAAATGGTCTGCTGGTCATTTTTACTGGTGATTCAGATTACTCAGAAAATTTAATGCCTCAGATGTGGCAAACGCTAAGTGCTACGCAGCCTCTGGAGTGGACTGGAAGATTAAAATTAATGACAACTTTGAACAGGTGGGTTGGGAGTTTTGAGGAGTGACAGAGAGAGATGTCCGTTTGGTCAGGCAACTTGAAAGTTGAGCTGCATAGTGTCCATCTGATCCCCCTAGATTGCAGTAAGAAAGACAGTGAGTACAATATAAACCTTGAAAAATATTTAATGAGGAGCTTTTCAGCACATGCATGACAGTGGGTGTGGATGCAGTCAGTATCTACCTTCCTAGTCTTTGCGTGGTCCTCTCGATGTAGCTGTAAGTGGCAGTATTCATCTTTTAGACTTGGGTTTATCATTTAAAGTCTATGTCTCCCTAGGTCTCTCTGTCTTGTTGATGGAATAAGAGTTTCCTTCAGAGAGCCATTCAAAGTACCTAGATTTACACCAACTTTAGCCATCTTAAATGCCTTTGTAGGTGCTGCGTAACTACAATTCACAGGCCTTTGGCTTTCTTTTTATCTTATTCTGTTATTGAAGCTACCCCTTCTGCATTCAGGTTTCTCATGGGTTCTCTGGGTTTAAATGTTTAGAAAGCATTTCATTCAGCC
This sequence comes from Leptosomus discolor, assembly GCF_034619465.1. NCBI lineage: Eukaryota > Metazoa > Chordata > Aves > Leptosomiformes > Leptosomidae > Leptosomus > Leptosomus discolor. The sequence goes on along the minus strand of NW_028237854.1, from coordinate 54,874 downwards.
ATCTGCTCAAGGCAGTATCCTGCAACTTAGAAAGTTGTTCATGCTTGGGATTTTGTTTGTTCCATTGAAATGGAGAACATGAGGTACCAATTCCTTTCAGCGGACATGGATGGAGCAGGTTCAGAATTCTGGGAAACTGTTTCAGGGTCGAATTTGTTTTGGTAGGATTCTACTGAAGGTGCTAAAGGTGACCTAAATTGCTAGGGATGATCATAGGTGCAGGTTTGAAGGGACGGTAACTTCTAGCAGGGAAAAGATGGAGCAGTAGATGAGCAGGAACACGTTCATTGGGAGTTTGAATGACTTGACCGAGGTCATGCACCAAACCCACAGCAGAGTCAGAACAAGACTCAAAGCTACAAATTTCTTCTGCAACATCTTCATCTTGGGACATTCAGCCATTCATTTCAACAGGGAGGTGCTATGCAGCTCAGAAGTGGGGGTTAAGAGACTCGATTAATTACTTGTTTACCAAAATCTCTTTGCTTAGGCACATCCATTCAAAGCGAACCCTTCTAATCACTGGCCTTGTGATCTCAAGTGTTTCTTACTGATCATTGTCAAATGCTTGCACAGTGATGCTGTGGTTCTAAGTCGCAGTGGGCATCTTGTTACCAAGCTTGCTGCTTTGTAAAGATGCGGAATCATCGTGCCAGTAATAGCATCCTCTGTCCATTTCCCACCCTGCTCCCCACCCCCTACTTGGCTGTTTACTTGTATGTTTGTATTTGGCGAAAAAAAATATCCCTTTGCCATAAAGAGCGCAATGTCCAAGCTGCGACTCGCATTAGTGCATTTTATTTGCTCTTGCTGTCACATGGTCCCTGCGGGTCATAATTCACTGTGGTTGTCATCACAGAACAACCTTGCTGGCCCTGTTATTGTTATTGGGTCCAGAAAGACGAGTTGCGGACCTTTTCCAAGTGCTATTTCTGTCGACCGCTAAAAACCTTCAGAACAAAGTTGCCTGTTTTTTAGTGGTGTGAGCCAGACTCTTTATCTGCCTGCAAGCTTTCTGAATCTTAGCACATTGTGAAGATAGCTCCAGGTATTGCAGAGGAGAGCCTAGTTTACTCTTGAATATACTCTGAGCAAGGGTAAGCTTCAGGCCCTGACTGCTGGTATTAAGTACTACTGCTTAAATCACTTTTGCTTAGCTTCTGGTTTGCTTGTAACAGAAGAGTGAGCTCACCTCTGCTTTCAAGCTCCCATGTAAAAGGCGTGCTGCTGACCACCACATAGACTGCCTAATGTTGGTGTGGGCAGCCCAGTGCTGGTCTATGCTGTAAGGAGCTCATTAGGAATACAGTAGCAGGACTGGAAAAAGGCATTGTATATTCCACTGGCTTCAGGATAACAGTTGTCAAATGCCTGCTATTCTGCTCTGCATTTCAACTCTTTTGGGTATTACTTGCAATGCTAATTTGGAGTAAACCTTCCAAGCTGTATGAAGCTGTACAGTATATAGGTAAAGAAACGGCCAGTTCCATAATCCTGCAGATTATGGAAGAAAACACTTTCTAAATACATCGTGGGTGTTGGGAGGGTGGGATTTCTGGAAAGATTTGATGTTGATGTTCATGGGAAAGTTTAAAACCAGAAGCATAGGAAAGGTCCCCGTATTTTCTCTTATTTTAGGGCGAAGGATGAGGAAGTTGTATCAGTTTAATTCCGATGGGGAAGTCTTAAGTATTTCTTTGCTGAGGGACATATCTTAAGGCAGCAAGAAAGAGACAAATGGATAGGTGCACTCCCACGGCTTCCTCCTTTCACAGCTGTCAGGGCACATGCTGAAGCAGCACAGAGGGAAAGCTCAGGCCTAATGCGGAATGGGAACTGTACAAAGCTGAGTTCTCATCCGGCAGCTTAACGACTGGTGCTGTAGGCAGATCACTTCAGAAAATGCCTCCATTTCTGTCCTGTCTGTAAAACGGGGATTAAAATCTTGGCTTTCTTAAAGGATTTAGTAATCTACTCACAGGAAGAAGTATATGTATCTAAGGAATCAGGGATTAGTTTGGTTCTGTATAAAATTAGTTGAAGCAAGGTCATTGCTCTGATGTTAATGCCTCACCAGGGTCCAGCTAGACTGTCCAGTGGTTCTAGACTAGTGCCTTTCAGACGCTTGCACTAGCACAGTTGAGATCAAAGGTTTTTGATGAAGCAAAACACAAACAAGAAGAGAGTGATTTTCTCTGCCTCTTTTTGTGTATGTTCTTGTAAGCCTAGATAAAGAACACCTTCCTTTGTTACTCATTTATTGGCCCATAGGAGAGGATAACAATCCTTTATTATAGAATTGTTTGGGGGATTTTTTTTCAGTCCCGTGTAAGGCTCGTGACAATGCTGAAGGTCACGAGTTGCAACCACCTTCATGACCCGTGGCGGGGGCTGTTAAGCTTAGGCAAAACAGGATTATTCACTAGTGTGAAATGCTCAGATAAGCTGTTCAAATAGTTGACAAAAACATTTCCGCGCCCGGCCGCAGCTCTTCCCTGCCGCAGCCGCCTGCGCTCCTGTCCGCACCCGAAGCCCCGTGCCCGCAGAGGCAGCTGGGTCTGGAGCTGCCAGCGCCAGCAGCCCCAGAGCAGAATGAGCTCCCTGAGCAGAGGCCGAGGCTCATATACCCCAGGCCCCGCCCCCGGGCAAGTGGTGGGGATGGGACACAAGGGGGGGCGGTGCCGGGGGGGGGGGTGGGGGGGGGGGTGGGCAGCAAGGCACACCAACGGGAGGGTGGGGCATGGGGCAAAAAAGTCACGCCCGGGGGGGGCGGTGCTGGGGTGGGGTGCAGAATAACAAAGGCAAACCCGGGAAGGGGAGGGGGTGGGGGCCGGGCAGGGCACGGCCACTGTCGGCGAGGCCATGGGGGGGGCGGTGCTGGGGCGAGGTGCAAAGCAGCAAGGCACGCCCACGGGGGGGGGGCGGGGCGGGGCGCGGGGAAGCAGGGCACGCCCACGGGGGGGGGCGGTGCCGGGGCAGAAAAGGCACACCCGGGGGGGGGGTCGGGGGGGGGCAAGCAGGGCACGCCTACAGTGGCCAGTGCCGAAGAACGGCAGCAAGGCACGCTCGCGGCGGGGGGGAGGCGCCGGGTGGATTTGGGGCCAGGCACACCCACCCTTAGCAAGGCCACCGAGTTGGGGGTGGCATGGGAAAAACCCCACCTGAAGGCAGAGACAGGGGTATGGGGGGGCATAGACAGGTGCAGACGTGGGGCGCATCCTCACGGCTGCTCGATAGTCTCACCTTCAAGTCCTAGGAAGGGAAATGCGGTCACCAACACGCCTCACAAAAAACAAGTTGCCATCCTGCAGGAAGTTCAGAATTCCGGGAAAATCCAGTGCACCTAGAACAAAACAGCACCAAAACTATCAGTTAAAAAAAAAGGCTGTGTGTTTTAAAACCCTCCTGTCACCCCTGAACACCCCGTAGGAAACTGCCGACGTTAAAAAACAAAACAAAACAAAACAAAAAAAACCCCAAAAAAACAAACCAAAAAAACCCCAAAACCCAAGCTGCATCCCAGGGCGCTCTCTCCTGTGGGTGCCGCTGGACCCTGCCCAGTCCCACAGCTCTCGCCTCGCCCAGAAGGAGCTCCCTGGGCAGAGCCCGGGGCTCATCTACTCCAGGCCCCCCCGCACCGAACCGGCACTTGGGCATCCTGGAGGACTGCGGGCCCATAGAGCGCAAGTTCGGAGGACTGAGGGGCACTTCTGGCATCATGGAGGACCGCGGGGAAGCGGCGGGAGCCTGCCGGAGCCCCGGAGGAGCCGGTGAGTCCCCCGCGAAACGAGTGCCGGCGGCGCCGCCGTCTCGGGGCCGCATCCGCGTCGTTTCTCTCCGGAGCTGCGGCCGGTGCTTGGAGGGGGGCGAGTGTATGGCGCCGCCGTCTTGTGAAGGCTGAGGCTGCCCGCGGCGGGGATGGGGCCGCGCGGGCAGGAGGGGACAGGCCGCCGCCCCGCCGTGCAGAGCTGCGTTCCTTGCGTGTTTCGGCAGGAATCGCTGTTGAATCCGTCTCGCTCTCGAATCCGTCTCGCTCTCCACGGCTTCCGGGCAGTTTCTCCGCCGGCCCTGCCGGTCCGCGGTTAGGCCGGCGCGGAGCACCGGTGACGGGACCTGCGTGCGTGCGTGCGTGCGTGCGTGCGTGAGGGGCTCTTGCGAGAAGCGCCTCACAATAAGCAGGCTCAGCTCCGGGGCGGCGCTAGTAAATGGCATGGTCCTCGGGCGCCGTTAATTCGTGCCACGCGTTTGAGCTGGAATTTGAGAGAATAGTCTGTTATTTAAATGGCCCGATTGAAGAGTTGACTGGTACAGAAAGCGGGTGAACGAACGGCTCACAGCCAGCGAGCGCTCCGTGTACCGCTGCTGAAGGGACCGGGAGCAAAGCGCAGGCACCCGACTGACACAAGAGGAAAAGGTTCATTACCGTTGGAAATCACGGTTTCGGATTGTGAATTAGGACTCTAATGAGGGGTCCGTTCACGACGACCGTTACCCTAAACTGCTCCCAATTGGTATTCTATTTCTGCTTCCCAAGGAGAAAATTTTCATCTGATGGTGCTGCGGGGGTATCTTTAATGCATCAGTTTAAGATGGCTAGTATTGTTAAACGGGCATTCATGATGCCCAGTTAGCGTTCGATCTGTTTCTAAAATGAAATCTAAGGTTTTTGTTCGTCGGATTTAATGGGCGTCGGTTTTTTCTTTTAGCTCTACTTGGAAGGAATTGGTACCCGTCCCCTCCTCCCCCCCCCCAACGGCTATGTTTAAGTTTCGGCAGTCGTGACTCCCTGTTGGTTTTCTAATTTTCCTTTTATTTTAAATCTAAATCTTTTAGCGTTATGTTAGTTCACCACCGCCCGGGAATTCTTTTAGTACCTACGTTTAAACGTAGCCGTTATTGAACGATTCCTTTTTTTATTTCTCTTTATCTAAAAATCTAAAGCTTCGATTACTCTTTTGGTTCTAAGCAGGAGTCACTGTTGCCTCCCAGCTTGCTTACAGCGGTGTGCTCGTTTAAGCGTTAGAGCCTCCCAATTAGTTTCCAGTTCAATTGGTTTAGCAGTGGTTATGTTTAAATGGAGCTGTTCACGACTCCCAATTAGTTTTCTGTCTTTATCACTTCAAGAGGGTCTCTCAACTATTCATTTTTTGAATTGCAATAGGGACCGGGAATAATTACTGCCTGGTTCATTAAGTAACATCTGCCACTAAATTTAGTCATTACTCAACCCTAGGTAATATTTCTTCTCTTTAGGCGCGCTCTGATATTTTGTGACTTTACCACGAAGTGGATTAACTAGGACGCGTGATTTTTTTCTTTTCCTGTTAGAGTTGTTTCGCTACAGGTATTCCTTCCAGTTAGTGCTCTGTTGTTGATATTCTGCTGCTTGCCCTTTGATTGCATCAATGGGGAGTAAGTACTGTCTGCAAAGCGGGAAGCAATAGCTAGAGCGGACGACGGGCAGTATTTGCTCCCAAAGACTATTCTGGTTACTGTGACGGACATTTTTATTTTAAACGTTTTGACGTAAACGAGCGGTAAAAATTAAACTAATAGAAACTGACCACTTTGGAATTCCCCAGGAAAAACGACCGGAGCGAGGACGCCTGCCGCGGTCCACTTGGGACGCTCGACGGTTTTGCACTCCGTCTCCAAAGTTTGAAGCTCCGCGGAGCGCAACCTCCCCGAGCGGCGACTCGGCCTGTAGCCACCGCCCGCTCTTCTCTCCGGCTCCGCCACCCGTTTTTCTAGAGCAGCCCAAAATCCCGGGGAAGCGAACCCGCGCACAGCAGATACGCCGCGACACCAAACCTCCGGCTGTCCAGCTGCGCCGCCCCCGACCGTCGCTGCTGCGCCAACGGGAGCCTCCGGCCGACGCGGTGCCGAGCGCCCGCGACCCCGTCGGCCGCCGGCTCTGCCAGCGGCGCGGTCCGGCGAAATCCGCGACGCTGCCGAGTCTGCGGCGAGTCCGGGGCGTGTTTTTTTAGCGAAGGAAAATGCCGTTTCAAGTCTCAAGTCCGACCTGCAAGGAAAAAGAAAGCCCGCGTAACAAGGCTAGACCCGTTCCTGTCTGTTGCAGAACTTGTACCAGCGCTACATTCTGGACGGGACCGAATGACAAAGCCGAATGACAGCCTGCAAGAATCCTCCTCTCAGAGCTCTCTGGTTGCAAAGGGACTATTGTAGATCACCAGCAGTTGTAAGACACTGAGACTCCTACTTTTCTCCATCTGCCTCCCTCAACAGAAATAAGTCCCAAAGGACAGAAAACCCCAGGAAAGGGTTGAAACCAAACCGAACCCAAAGCAAAAACCAAAACCAAGGAAAAACCGTCGGGGAAAAGAGCCCCAAAGCATCAGGAACTGTACCAAGCACCTTAAGTAACACTGAAGCGACTCGAACCAAAACAAGTGACAAAGCAGCTCAGGAGAGGTGCCAGGAAAGACAAATGAGTCCACACAGAGCAACGCCCGTGTCCTTCTGAGAGGACTAGGCAGGTGAGAGAAGGCCCTTTGAAGGCCCGTGGTTCTGAGAAGGCCACTTGTCACGCAGATTGATTCTGGTGCCTGGATGGGAAATGGAGGGGACTGAGGGGCACACGAAGGGGAGGGAGGAACTCGGACAGCTTACGGAGATGCCTGCGGTGCAAAGCCAAAAAGACGGCTGCAGGATGGCTCGGCGTCGGTGCCATCGACCCCCCCCAAAAGATGCTGTGACCCCACTTGGGGACGACAGCCTCTGGCCCCGGCGCCCCCGGGGCTGGGCAGAGGCAGCAGCGCTCGGCATAGCTGGTGGCAGGGGGCCCGACGGGGTGGAACGCGTCCCGGCAGGGCCTGGCCAGGCCCAGGAGCACATCTGGTCCTCGCTGAGGGGCTGGAGCCGATGGGGCCCTGAGGAGTACAGGGGTGGCCTGGTGTCCCCGGCCGCAGCTCTTCCCTGCCGCAGCCGCCTGCGCTCCTGTCCGCGCCCGAAGCCCCGTGCCCGCAGAGGCAGCTGGGTCTGGAGCTGCCAGCGCCAGCAGCCCCAGAGCAGAATGAGCTCCCTGAGCAGAGGCCGAGGCTCATATACCCCAGGCCCCGCCCCCGGGCAAGTGGTGGGGATGGGACACAAGGGGGGGCGGTGCCGGGTGGGGGGGGGGGGGTGGGGGGGGTGGGCAGCAAGGCACGCCAACGGGAGGGTGGGGCATGGGGCAAAAAAGTCACGCCCGGGGGGGGGCGGTGCTGGGGTGGGGTGCAGAATAACAAAGGCAAACCCGGGAAGGGGAGGGGGTGGGGGCCGGGCAGGGCACGGCCACTGTCGGCGAGGCCATGGGGGGGGCGGTGCTGGGGCGAGGTGCAAAGCAGCAAGGCACTCCCACGGGGGGGGTGCGGGGCGGGGCGCGGGGAAGCAGGGCACGCCCACGGGGGGGGGCGGTGCCGGGGCAGAAAAGGCACACCCGGGGGGGGGTCGGGGGGGGGCAAGCAGGGCACGCCTACAGTGGCCAGTGCCGAAGAACGGCAGCAAGGCACGCTCGCGGCGGGGGGGAGGCGCCGGGTGGATTTGGGGCCAGGCACACCCACCCTTAGCAAGGCCACCGAGTTGGGGGTGGCATGGGAAAAACCCCACCTGAAGGCAGAGACAGGGGTATGGGGGGGCATAGACAGGTGCAGACGTGGGGCGCATCCTCACGGCTGCTCGATAGTCTCACCTTCAAGTCCTAGGAAGGGAAATGCGGTCACCAACACGCCTCACAAAAAACAAGTTGCCATCCTGCAGGAAGTTCAGAATTCCGGGAAAATCCAGTGCACCTAGAACAAAACAGCACCAAAACTATCAGTTAAAAAAAAAGGCTGTGTGTTTTAAAACCCTCCTGTCACCCCTGAACACCCCGTAGGAAACTGCCGACGTTAAAAAACAAAACAAAACAAAACAAAAAAAACCCCAAAAAAACAAACCAAAAAAACCCCAAAACCCAAGCTGCATCCCAGGGCGCTCTCTCCTGTGGGTGCCGCTGGACCCTGCCCAGTCCCACAGCTCTCGCCTCGCCCAGAAGGAGCTCCCTGGGCAGAGCCCGGGGCTCATCTACTCCAGGCCCCCCCGCACCGAACCGGCACTTGGGCATCCTGGAGGACTGCGGGCCCATAGAGCGCAAGTTCGGAGGACTGAGGGGCACTTCTGGCATCATGGAGGACCGCGGGGAAGCGGCGGGAGCCTGCCGGAGCCCCGGAGGAGCCGGTGAGTCCCCCGCGAAACGAGTGCCGGCGGCGCCGCCGTCTCGGGGCCGCATCCGCGTCGTTTCTCTCCGGAGCTGCGGCCGGTGCTTGGAGGGGGGCGAGTGTATGGCGCCGCCGTCTTGTGAAGGCTGAGGCTGCCCGCGGCGGGGATGGGGCCGCGCGGGCAGGAGGGGACAGGCCGCCGCCCCGCCGTGCAGAGCTGCGTTCCTTGCGTGTTTCGGCAGGAATCGCTGTTGAATCCGTCTCGCTCTCGAATCCGTCTCGCTCTCCACGGCTTCCGGGCAGTTTCTCCGCCGGCCCTGCCGGTCCGCGGTTAGGCCGGCGCGGAGCACCGGTGACGGGACCTGCGTGCGTGCGTGCGTGCGTGCGTGAGGGGCTCTTGCGAGAAGCGCCTCACAATAAGCAGGCTCAGCTCCGGGGCGGCGCTAGTAAATGGCATGGTCCTCGGGCGCCGTTAATTCGTGCCACGCGTTTGAGCTGGAATTTGAGAGAATAGTCTGTTATTTAAATGGCCCGATTGAAGAGTTGACTGGTACAGAAAGCGGGTGAACGAACGGCTCACAGCCAGCGAGCGCTCCGTGTACCGCTGCTGAAGGGACCGGGAGCAAAGCGCAGGCACCCGACTGACACAAGAGGAAAAGGTTCATTACCGTTGGAAATCACGGTTTCGGATTGTGAATTAGGACTCTAATGAGGGGTCCGTTCACGACGACCGTTACCCTAAACTGCTCCCAATTGGTATTCTATTTCTGCTTCCCAAGGAGAAAATTTTCATCTGATGGTGCTGCGGGGGTATCTTTAATGCATCAGTTTAAGATGGCTAGTATTGTTAAACGGGCACTCATGATGCCCAGTTAGCGTTCGATCTGTTTCTAAAATGAAATCTAAGGTTTTTGTTCGTCGGATTTAATGGGCGTCGGTTTTTTCTTTTAGCTCTACTTGGAAGGAATTGGTACCCGTCCCCTCCTCCCCCCCCCCCAACGGCTATGTTTAAGTTTCGGCAGTCGTGACTCCCTGTTGGTTTTCTAATTTTCCTTTTATTTTAAATCTAAATCTTTTAGCGTTATGTTAGTTCACCACCGCCCGGGAATTCTTTTAGTACCTACGTTTAAACGTAGCCGTTATTGAACGATTCCTTTTTTTATTTCTCTTTATCTAAAAATCTAAAGCTTCGATTACTCTTTTGGTTCTAAGCAGGAGTCACTGTTGCCTCCCAGCTTGCTTACAGCGGTGTGCTCGTTTAAGCGTTAGAGCCTCCCAATTAGTTTCCAGTTCAATTGGTTTAGCAGTGGTTATGTTTAAATGGAGCTGTTCACGACTCCCAATTAGTTTTCTGTCTTTATCACTTCAAGAGGGTCTCTCAACTATTCATTTTTTGAATTGCAATAGGGACCGGGAATAATTACTGCCTGGTTCATCAAGTAACATCTGCCACTAAATTTAGTCATTACTCAACCCTAGGTAATATTTCTTCTCTTTAGGCGCGCTCTGATATTTTGTGACTTTACCACGAAGTGGATTAACTAGGACGCGTGATTTTTTTCTTTTCCTGTTAGAGTTGTTTCGCTACAGGTATTCCTTCCAGTTAGTGCTCTGTTGTTGATATTCTGCTGCTTGCCCTTTGATTGCATCAATGGGGAGTAAGTACTGTCTGCAAAGTGGGAAGCAATAGCTAGAGCGGACGACGGGCAGTATTTGCTCCCAAAGACTATTCTGGTTACTGTGACGGACATTTTTATTTTAAACGTTTTGACGTAAACGAGCGGTAAAAATTAAACTAATAGAAACTGACCACTTTGGAATTCCCCAGGAAAAACGACCGGAGCGAGGACGCCTGCCGCGGTCCACTTGGGACGCTCGACGGTTTTGCACTCCGTCTCCAAAGCTTGAAGCTCCGCGGAGCGCAACCTCCCCGAGCGGCGACTCGGCCTGTAGCCACCGCCCGCTCTTCTCTCCGGCTCCGCCACCCGTTTTTCCAGAGCAGCCCAAAATCCCGGGGAAGCGAACCCGCGCACAGCAGATACGCCGCGACACCAAACCTCCGGCTGTCCAGCTGCGCCGCCCCCGACCGTCGCTGCTGCGCCAACGGGAGCCTCCGGCCGACGCGGTGCCGAGCGCCCGCGACCCCGTCGGCCGCCGGCTCTGCCAGCGGCGCGGTCCGGCGAAATCCGCGACGCTGCCGAGTCTGCGGCGAGTCCGGGGCGTGTTTTTTTAGCGAAGGAAAATGCCGTTTCAAGTCTCAAGTCCGACCTGCAAGGAAAAAGAAAGCCCGCGTAACAAGGCTAGACCCGTTCCTGTCTGTTGCAGAACTTGTACCAGCGCTACATTCTGGACGGGACCGAATGACAAAGCCGAATGACAGCCTGCAAGAATCCTCCTCTCAGAGCTCTCTGGTTGCAAAGGGACTATTGTAGATCACCAGCAGTTGTAAGACACTGAGACTCCTACTTTTCTCCATCTGCCTCCCTCAACAGAAATAAGTCCCAAAGGACAGAAAACCCCAGGAAAGGGTTGAAACCAAACCGAACCCAAAGCAAAAACCAAAACCAAGGAAAAACCATCGGGGAAAAGAGCCCCAAAGCATCAGGAACTGTACCAAGCACCTTAAGTAACACTGAAGCGACTCGAACCAAAACAAGTGACAAAGCAGCTCAGGAGAGGTGCCAGGAAAGACAAATGAGTCCACACAGAGCAACGCCCGTGTCCTTCTGAGAGGACTAGGCAGGTGAGAGAAGGCCCTTTGAAGGCCCGTGGTTCTGAGAAGGCCACTTGTCACGCAGATTGATTCTGGTGCCTGGATGGGAAATGGAGGGGACTGAGGGGCACACGAAGGGGAGGGAGGAACTCGGACAGCTTACGGAGATGCCTGCGGTGCAAAGCCAAAAAGACGGCTGCAGGATGGCTCGGCGTCGGTGCCATCGACCCCCCCCAAAAGATGCTGTGACCCCACTTGGGGACGACAGCCTCTGGCCCCGGCGCCCCCGGGGCTGGGCAGAGGCAGCAGCGCTCGGCATAGCTGGTGGCAGGGGGCCCGACGGGGTGGAACGCGTCCCGGCAGGGCCTGGCCAGGCCCAGGAGCACATCTGGTCCTCGCTGAGGGGCTGGAGCCGATGGGGCCCTGAGGAGTACAGGGGTGGCCTGGTGTCCCCGGCCGCAGCTCTTCCCTGCCGCAGCCGCCTGCGCTCCTGTCCGCGCCCGAAGCCCCGTGCCCGCAGAGGCAGCTGGGTCTGGAGCTGCCAGCGCCAGCAGCCCCAGAGCAGAATGAGCTCCCTGAGCAGAGGCCGAGGCTCATATACCCCAGGCCCCGCCCCCGGGCAAGTGGTGGGGATGGGACACAAGGGGGGGCGGTGCCGGGGGGGGGGGGGGGGGGGTGGGCAGCAAGGCACGCCAACGGGAGGGTGGGGCATGGGGCAAAAAAGTCACGCCCGGGGGGGGCGGTGCTGGGGTGGGGTGCAGAATAACAAAGGCAAACCCGGGAAGGGGAGGGGGTGGGGGCCGGGCAGGGCACGGCCACTGTCGGCGAGGCCATGGGGGGGGCGGTGCTGGGGCGAAGTGCAAAGCAGCAAGGCACTCCCACGGGGGGGGGGCGGGGCGGGGCGCGGGGAAGCAGGGCACGCCCACGGGGGGGGGCGGTGCCGGGGCAGAAAAGGCACACCCGGGGGGGGGTCGGGGGGGGGCAAGCAGGGCACGCCTACAGTGGCCAGTGCCGAAGAACGGCAGCAAGGCACGCTCGCGGCGGGGGGGAGGCGCCGGGTGGATTTGGGGCCAGGCACACCCACCCTTAGCAAGGCCACCGAGTTGGGGGTGGCATGGGAAAAACCCCACCTGAAGGCAGAGACAGGGGTATGGGGGGGCATAGACAGGTGCAGACGTGGGGCGCATCCTCACGGCTGCTCGATAGTCTCACCTTCAAGTCCTAGGAAGGGAAATGCGGTCACCAACACGCCTCACAAAAAACAAGTTGCCATCCTGCAGGAAGTTCAGAATTCCGGGAAAATCCAGTGCCCCTAGAACAAAACAGCACCAAAACTATCAGTTAAAAAAAAAGGCTGTGTGTTTTAAAACCCTCCTGTCACCCCTGAACACCCCGTAGGAAACTGCCGACGTTAAAAAAAAAAAAAAAAACACAACAAAACCCCCCCAAAAAAAACCAAACCAAAAAAACCCCAAAACCCAAGCTGCATCCCAGGGCGCTCTCTCCTGTGGGTGCCGCTGGACCCTGCCCAGTCCCACAGCTCTCGCCTCGCCCAGAAGGAGCTCCCTGGGCAGAGCCCGGGGCTCATCTACTCCAGGCCCCCCCCGCACCGAACCGGCACTTGGGCATCCTGGAGGACTGCGGGCCCATAGAGTGCAAGTTCGGAGGACTGAGGGGCACTTCCGGCATCATGGAGGACCGCGGGGAAGCGGCGGGAGCCTGCCGGAGCCCCGGAGGAGCCGGTGAGTCCCCCGCGAAACGAGTGCCGGCGGCGCCGCCGTCTCGGGGCCGCATCCGCGTCGTTTCTCTCCGGAGCTGCGGCCGGTGCTTGGAGGGGGGCGAGTGTATGGCGCCGCCGTCTTGTGAAGGCTGAGGCTGCCCGCGGCGGGGATGGGGCCGCGCGGCCAGGAGGGGACAGGCCGCCGCCCCGCCGTGCAGAGCTGCGTTCCTTGCGTGTTTCGGCAGGAATCGCTGTTGAATCCGTCTCGCTCTCGAATCCGTCTCGCTCCCCACGGCTTCCGGGCAGTTTCTCCGCCGGCCCTGCCGGTCCGCGGTTAGGCCGGCGCGGAGCACCGGTGACGGGACCTGCGGGCGTGCGTGCGTGCGTGAGGGGCTCTTGCGAGAAGCGCCTCACAATAAGCAGGCTCAGCTCCGGGGCGGCGCTAGTAAATGGCATGGTCCTCGGGCGCCGTTAATTCGTGCCACGCGTTTGAGCTGGAATTTGAGAGAATAGTCTGTTATTTAAATGGCCCGATTGAAGAGTTGACTGGTACAAAAAGCCGGTGAACGAACGGCTCACAGCCAGCGAGCGCTCCGTGTACCGCTGCTGAAGGGAGCAGGAGCAAAGCGCAGGCACCCGACTGACACAAGAGGAAAAGGTTCATTACCGTTGGAAATCACGGTTTCGGATTGTGAATTAGGACTCTAATTAGGGGTCCGTTCACGACGACCGTTACCCTAAACTGCTCCCAATTGGTATTCTATTTCTGCTTCCCAAGGAGAAAATTTTCATCTGATGGTGCTGCGGGGGTATCTTTAATGCATCAGTTTAAGATGGCTAGTATTGTTAAACGGGCACTCATGATGCCCAGTTAGCGTTCGATCTGTTTCTAAAATGAAATCTAAGGTTTTTGTTCGTCGGATTTAATGGGCGTCGGTTTTTTCTTTTAGCTCTACTTGGAAGGAATTGGTACCCGTCCCCTCCTCCCCCCCCCCCAACGGCTATGTTTAAGTTTCGGCAGTCGTGACTCCCTGTTGGTTTTCTAATTTTCCTTTTATTTTAAATCTAAATCTTTTAGCGTTACGTTAGTTCACCACCGCCCGGGAATTCTTTTAGTACCTACGTTTAAACGTAGCCGTTATTGAACGATTCCTTTTTTTATTTCTCTTTATCTAAAAATCTAGAGCTTCGATTACTCTTTTGGTTCTAAGCAGGAGTCACTGTTGCCTCCCAGCTTGCTTACAGCGGTGTGCTCGTTTAAGCGTTAGAGCCTCCCAATTAGTTTCCAGTTCAATTGGTTTAGCAGTGGTTATGTTTAAATGGAGCTGTTCACGACTCCCAATTAGTTTTCTGTCTTTATCACTTCAAGAGGGTCTCTCAACTATTCATTTTTTGAATTGCAATAGGGACCGGGAATAATTACTGCCTGGTTCATTAAGTAACATCTGCCACTAAATTTAGTCATTACTCAACCCTAGGTAATATTTCTTCTCTTTAGGCGCGCTCTGATATTTTGTGACTTTACCACGAAGTGGATTAACTAGGACGCGTGATTTTTTTCTTTTCCTGTTAGAGTTGTTTCGCTACAGGTATTCCTTCCAGTTAGTGCTCTGTTGTTGATATTCTGCTGCTTGCCCTTTGATTGCATCAATGGGGAGTAAGTACTGTCTGCAAAGTGGGAAGCAATAGCTAGAGCGGACGACGGGCAGTATTTGCTCCCAAAGACTATTCTGGTTACTGTGACGGACATTTTTATTTTAAACGTTTTGACGTAAACGAGCGGTAAAAATTAAACTAATAGAAACTGACCACTTTGGAATTCCCCAGGAAAAACGACCGGAGCGAGGACGCCTGCCGCGGTCCACTTGGGACGCTCGACGGTTTTGCACTCCGTCTCCAAAGTTTGAAGCTCCGCGGAGCGCAACCTCCCCGAGCGGCGACTCGGCCTGTAGCCACCGCCCGCTCTTCTCTCCGGCTCCGCCACCCGTTTTTCCAGAGCAGCCCAAAATCCCGGGGAAGCGAACCCGCGCACAGCAGATACGCCGCGACACCAAACCTCCGGCTGTCCAGCTGCGCCGCCCCCGACCGTCGCTGCTGCGCCAACGGGAGCCTCCGGCCGACGCGGTGCCGAGCGCCCGCGACCCCGTCGGCCGCCGGCTCTGCCAGCGGCGCGGTCCGGCGAAATCCGCGACGCTGCCGAGTCTGCGGCGAGTCCGGGGCGTGTTTTTTTAGCGAAGGAAAATGCCGTTTCAAGTCTCAAGTCCGACCTGCAAGGAAAAAGAAAGCCCGCGTAACAAGGCTAGACCCGTTCCTGTCTGTTGCAGAACTTGTACCAGCGCTACATTCTGGACGGGACCGAATGACAAAGCCGAATGACAGCCTGCAAGAATCCTCCTCTCAGAGCTCTCTGGTTGCAAAGGGACTATTGTAGATCACCAGCAGTTGTAAGACACTGAGACTCCTACTTTTCTCCATCTGCCTCCCTCAACAGAAATAAGTCCCAAAGGACAGAAAACCCCAGGAAAGGGTTGAAACCAAACCGAACCCAAACCAAAAACCAAAACCAAGGAAAAACCGTCGGGGAAAAGAGCCCCAAAGCATCAGGAACTGTACCAAGCACCTTAAGTAACACTGAAGCGACTCGAACCAAAACAAGTGACAAAGCAGCTCAGGAGAGGTGCCAGGAAAGACAAATGAGTCCACACAGAGCAACGCCCGTGTCCTTCTGAGAGGACTAGGCAGGTGAGAGAAGGCCCTTTGAAGGCCCGTGGTTCTGAGAAGGCCACTTGTCACGCAGATTGATTCTGGTGCCTGGATGGGAAATGGAGGGGACTGAGGGGCACACGAAGGGGAGGGAGGAACTCGGACAGCTTACGGAGATGCCTGCGGTGCAAAGCCAAAAAGACGGCTGCAGGATGGCTCGGCGTCGGTGCCATCGACCCCCCCCAAAAGATGCTGTGACCCCACTTGGGGACGACAGCCTCTGGCCCCGGCGCCCCCGGGGCTGGGCAGAGGCAGCAGCGCTCGGCATAGCTGGTGGCAGGGGGCCCGACGGGGTGGAACGCGTCCCGGCAGGGCCTGGCCAGGCCCAGGAGCACATCTGGTCCTCGCTGAGGGGCTGGAGCCGATGGGGCCCTGAGGAGTACAGGGGTGGCCTGGTGTCCCCGGCCGCAGCTCTTCCCTGCCGCAGCCGCCTGCGCTCCTGTCCGCGCCCGAAGCCCCGTGCCCGCAGAGGCAGCTGGGTCTGGAGCTGCCAGCGCCAGCAGCCCCAGAGCAGAATGAGCTCCCTGAGCAGAGGCCGAGGCTCATATACCCCAGGCCCCGCCCCCGGGCAAGTGGTGGGGATGGGACACAAGGGGGGGCGGTGCCGGGGGGTGGGGTGGGGGGTGGGGGGGGTGGGCAGCAAGGCACGCCAACGGGAGGGTGGGGCATGGGGCAAAAAAGTCACGCCCGGGGGGGGGGGGCGGTGCTGGGGTGGGGTGCAGAATAACAAAGGCAAACCCGGGAAGGGGAGGGGGTGGGGGCCGGGCAGGGCACGGCCACTGTCGGCGAGGCCATGGGGGGGGCGGTGCTGGGGCGAAGTGCAAAGCAGCAAGGCACTCCCACGGGGGGGGGGCGGGGCGGGGCGCGGGGAAGCAGGGCACGCCCACGGGGGGGGGGCGGTGCCGGGGCAGAAAAGGCACACCCGGGGGGGGGTCGGGGGGGGGCAAGCAGGGCACGCCTACAGTGGCCAGTGCCGAAGAACGGCAGCAAGGCACGCTCGCGGCGGGGGGGAGGCGCCGGGTGGATTTGGGGCCAGGCACACCCACCCTTAGCAAGGCCACCGAGTTGGGGGTGGCATGGGAAAAACCCCACCTGAAGGCAGAGACAGGGGTATGGGGGGGCATAGACAGGTGCAGACGTGGGGCGCATCCTCACGGCTGCTCGATAGTCTCACCTTCAAGTCCTAGGAAGGGAAATGCGGTCACCAACACGCCTCACAAAAAACAAGTTGCCATCCTGCAGGAAGTTCAGAATTCCGGGAAAATCCAGTGCCCCTAGAACAAAACAGCACCAAAACTATCAGTTAAAAAAAAAGGCTGTGTGTTTTAAAACCCTCCTGTCACCCCTGAACACCCCGTAGGAAACTGCCGACGTTAAAAAAAAAAAAAAAAACACAACAAAACCCCCCCAAAAAAAACCAAACCAAAAAAACCCCAAAACCCAAGCTGCATCCCAGGGCGCTCTCTCCTGTGGGTGCCGCTGGACCCTGCCCAGTCCCACAGCTCTCGCCTCGCCCAGAAGGAGCTCCCTGGGCAGAGCCCGGGGCTCATCTACTCCAGGCCCCCCCCGCACCGAACCGGCACTTGGGCATCCTGGAGGACTGCGGGCCCATAGAGCGCAAGTTCGGAGGACTGAGGGGCACTTCCGGCATCATGGAGGACCGCGGGGAAGCGGCGGGAGCCTGCCGGAGCCCCGGAGGAGCCGGTGAGTCCCCCGCGAAACGAGTGCCGGCGGCGCCGCCGTCTCGGGGCCGCATCCGCGTCGTTTCTCTCCGGAGCTGCGGCCGGTGCTTGGAGGGGGGCGAGTGTATGGCGCCGCCGTCTTGTGAAGGCTGAGGCTGCCCGCGGCGGGGATGGGGCCGCGCGGGCAGGAGGGGACAGGCCGCCGCCCCGCCGTGCAGAGCTGCGTTCCTTGCGTGTTTCGGCAGGAATCGCTGTTGAATCCGTCTCGCTCTCGAATCCGTCTCGCTCTCCACGGCTTCCGGGCAGTTTCTCCGCCGGCCCTGCCGGTCCGCGGTTAGGCCGGCGCGGAGCACCGGTGACGGGACCTGCGGGCGTGCGTGCGTGCGTGAGGGGCTCTTGCGAGAAGCGCCTCACAATAAGCAGGCTCAGCTCCGGGGCGGCGCTAGTAAATGGCATGGTCCTCGGGCGCCGTTAATTCGTGCCACGCGTTTGAGCTGGAATTTGAGAGAATAGTCTGTTATTTAAATGGCCCGATTGAAGAGTTGACTGGTACAAAAAGCCGGTGAACGAACGGCTCACAGCCAGCGAGCGCTCCGTGTACCGCTGCTGAAGGGAGCAGGAGCAAAGCGCAGGCACCCGACTGACACAAGAGGAAAAGGTTCATTACCGTTGGAAATCACGGTTTCGGATTGTGAATTAGGACTCTAATTAGGGGTCCGTTCACGACGACCGTTACCCTAAACTGCTCCCAATTGGTATTCTATTTCTGCTTCCCAAGGAGAAAATTTTCATCTGATGGTGCTGCGGGGGTATCTTTAATGCATCAGTTTAAGATGGCTAGTATTGTTAAACGGGCACTCATGATGCCCAGTTAGCGTTCGATCTGTTTCTAAAATGAAATCTAAGGTTTTTGTTCGTCGGATTTAATGGGCGTCGGTTTTTTCTTTTAGCTCTACTTGGAAGGAATTGGTACCCGTCCCCTCCTCCCCCCCCCCAACGGCTATGTTTAAGTTTCGGCAGTCGTGACTCCCTGTTGGTTTTCTAATTTTCCTTTTATTTTAAATCTAAATCTTTTAGCGTTACGTTAGTTCACCACCGCCCGGGAATTCTTTTAGTACCTACGTTTAAACGTAGCCGTTATTGAACGATTCCTTTTTTTATTTCTCTTTATCTAAAAATCTAAAGCTTCGATTACTCTTTTGGTTCTAAGCAGGAGTCACTGTTGCCTCCCAGCTTGCTTACAGCGGTGTGCTCGTTTAAGCGTTAGAGCCTCCCAATTAGTTTCCAGTTCAATTGGTTTAGCAGTGGTTATGTTTAAATGGAGCTGTTCACGACTCCCAATTAGTTTTCTGTCTTTATCACTTCAAGAGGGTCTCTCAACTATTCATTTTTTGAATTGCAATAGGGACCGGGAATAATTACTGCCTGGTTCATTAAGTAACATCTGCCACTAAATTTAGTCATTACTCAACCCTAGGTAATATTTCTTCTCTTTAGGCGCGCTCTGATATTTTGTGACTTTACCACGAAGTGGATTAACTAGGACGCGTGATTTTTTTCTTTTCCTGTTAGAGTTGTTTCGCTACAGGTATTCCTTCCAGTTAGTGCTCTGTTGTTGATATTCTGCTGCTTGCCCTTTGATTGCATCAATGGGGAGTAAGTACTGTCTGCAAAGTGGGAAGCAATAGCTAGAGCGGACGACGGGCAGTATTTGCTCCCAAAGACTATTCTGGTTACTGTGACGGACATTTTTATTTTAAACGTTTTGACGTAAACGAGCGGTAAAAATTAAACTAATAGAAACTGACCACTTTGGAATTCCCCAGGAAAAACGACCGGAGCGAGGACGCCTGCCGCGGTCCACTTGGGACGCTCGACGGTTTTGCACTCCGTCTCCAAAGTTTGAAGCTCCGCGGAGCGCAACCTCCCCGAGCGGCGACTCGGCCTGTAGCCACCGCCCGCTCTTCTCTCCGGCTCCGCCACCCGTTTTTCCAGAGCAGCCCAAAATCCCGGGGAAGCGAACCCGCGCACAGCAGATACGCCGCGACACCAAACCTCCGGCTGTCCAGCTGCGCCGCCCCCGACCGTCGCTGCTGCGCCAACGGGAGCCTCCGGCCGACGCGGTGCCGAGCGCCCGCGACCCCGTCGGCCGCCGGCTCTGCCAGCGGCGCGGTCCGGCGAAATCCGCGACGCTGCCGAGTCTGCGGCGAGTCCGGGGCGTGTTTTTTTAGTGAAGGAAAATGCCGTTTCAAGTCTCAAGTCCGACCTGCAAGGAAAAAGAAAGCCCGCGTAACAAGGCTAGACCCGTTCCTGTCTGTTGCAGAACTTGTACCAGCGCTACATTCTGGACGGGACCGAATGACAAAGCCGAATGACAGCCTGCAAGAATCCTCCTCTCAGAGCTCTCTGGTTGCAAAGGGACTATTGTAGATCACCAGCAGTTGTAAGACACTGAGACTCCTACTTTTCTCCATCTGCCTCCCTCAACAGAAATAAGTCCCAAAGGACAGAAAACCCCAGGAAAGGGTTGAAACCAAACCGAACCCAAAGCAAAAACCAAAACCAAGGAAAAACCGTCGGGGAAAAGAGCCCCAAAGCATCAGGAACTGTACCAAGCACCTTAAGTAACACTGAAGCGACTCGAACCAAAACAAGTGACAAAGCAGCTCAGGAGAGGTGCCAGGAAAGACAAATGAGTCCACACAGAGCAACGCCCGTGTCCTTCTGAGAGGACTAGGCAGGTGAGAGAAGGCCCTTTGAAGGCCCGTGGTTCTGAGAAGGCCACTTGTCACGCAGATTGATTCTGGTGCCTGGATGGGAAATGGAGGGGACTGAGGGGCACACGAAGGGGAGGGAGGAACTCGGACAGCTTACGGAGATGCCTGCGGTGCAAAGCCAAAAAGACGGCTGCAGGATGGCTCGGCGTCGGTGCCATCGACCCCCCCCAAAAGATGCTGTGACCCCACTTGGGGACGACAGCCTCTGGCCCCGGCGCCCCCGGGGCTGGGCAGAGGCAGCAGCGCTCGGCATAGCTGGTGGCAGGGGGCCCGACGGGGTGGAACGCGTCCCGGCAGGGCCTGGCCAGGCCCAGGAGCACATCTGGTCCTCGCTGAGGGGCTGGAGCCGATGGGGCCCTGAGGAGTACAGGGGTGGCCTGGTGTCCCCGGCCGCAGCTCTTCCCTGCCGCAGCCGCCTGCGCTCCTGTCCGCGCCCGAAGCCCCGTGCCCGCAGAGGCAGCTGGGTCTGGAGCTGCCAGCGCCAGCAGCCCCAGAGCAGAATGAGCTCCCTGAGCAGAGGCCGAGGCTCATATACCCCAGGCCCCGCCCCCGGGCAAGTGGTGGGGATGGGACACAAGGGGGGGCGGTGCCGGGGGGTGGGGGGGGGGGTGGGGGGGGTGGGCAGCAAGGCGCGCCAACGGGAGGGTGGGGCATGGGGCAAAAAAGTCACGCCCGGGGGGGGGGGGCGGTGCTGGGGTGGGGTGCAGAATAACAAAGGCAAACCCGGGAAGGGGAGGGGGTGGGGGCCGGGCAGGGCACGGCCACTGTCGGCGAGGCCATGGGGGGGGCGGTGCTGGGGCGAGGTGCAAAGCAGCAAGGCACTCCCACGGGGGGGGGGGCGGTGCCGGGGCAGAAAAGGCACACCCGGGGGGGGGGTCGGGGGGGGGGCAAGCAGGGCACGCCTACAGTGGCCAGTGCCGAAGAACGGCAGCAAGGCACGCTCGCGGCGGGGGGGGGAGGCGCCGGGTGGATTTGGGGCCAGGCACACCCACCCTTAGCAAGGCCACCGAGTTGGGGGTGGCATGGGAAAAACCCCACCTGAAGGCAGAGACAGGGGTATGGGGGGGCATAGACAGGTGCAGACGTGGGGCGCATCCTCACGGCTGCTCGATAGTCTCACCTTCAAGTCCTAGGAAGGGAAATGCGGTCACCAACACGCCTCACAAAAAACAAGTTGCCATCCTGCAGGAAGTTCAGAATTCCGGGAAAATCCAGTGCACCTAGAACAAAACAGCACCAAAACTATCAGTTAAAAAAAAAAGGCTGTGTGTTTTAAAACCCTCCTGTCACCCCTGAACACCCCGTAGGAAACTGCCGACGTTATAAAAAAAAAACAAAAAAAAAAAACAAAAAAAAAAACCCCAAAACCCAAGCTGCATCCCAGGGCGCTCTCTCCTGTGGGTGCCGCTGGACCCTGCCCAGTCCCACAGCTCTCGCCTCGCCCAGAAGGAGCTCCCTGGGCAGAGTCCGGGGCTCATCTACTCCAGGCCCCCCCGCACCGAACCGGCACTTGGGCATCCTGGAGGACTGCGGGCCCATAGAGCGCAAGTTCGGAGGACTGAGGGGCACTTCCGGCATCATGGAGGACCGCGGGGAAGCGGCGGGAGCCTGCCGGAGCCCCGGAGGAGCCGGTGAGTCCCCCGCGAAACGAGTGCCGGCGGCGCCGCCGTCTCGGGGCCGCATCCGCGTCGTTTCTCTCCGGAGCTGCGGCCGGTGCTTGGAGGGGGGCGAGTGTATGGCGCCGCCGTCTTGTGAAGGCTGAGGCTGCCCGCGGCGGGGATGGGGCCGCGCGGGCAGGAGGGGACAGGCCGCCGCCCCGCCGTGCAGAGCTGCGTTCCTTGCGTGTTTCGGCAGGAATCGCTGTTGAATCCGTCTCGCTCTCGAATCCGTCTCGCTCTCCGCGGCTTCCGGGCAGTTTCTCCGCCGGCCCTGCCGGTCCGCGGTTAGGCCGGCGCGGAGCACCGGTGACGGGACCTGCGGGCGTGCGGGCGTGCGGGCGTGCGTGCGTGCGTGAGGGGCTCTTGCGAGAAGCGCCTCACAATAAGCAGGCTCAGCTCCGGGGCGGCGCTAGTAAATGGCATGGTCCTCGGGCGCCGTTAATTCGTGCCACGCGTTTGAGCTGGAATTTGAGAGAATAGTCTGTTATTTAAATGGCCCGATTGAAGAGTTGACTGGTACAGAAAGCGGGTGAACGAACGGCTCACAGCCAGCGAGCGCTCCGTGTACCGCTGCTGAAGGGAGCAGGAGCAAAGCGCAGGCACCCGACTGACACAAGAGGAAAAGGTTCATTACCGTTGGAAATCACGGTTTCGGATTGTGAATTAGGACTCTAATGAGGGGTCCGTTCACGACGACCGTTACCCTAAACTGCTCCCAATTGGTATTCTATTTCTGCTTCCCAAGGAGAAAATTTTCATCTGATGGTGCTGCGGGGGTATCTTTAATGCATCAGTTTAAGATGGCTAGTATTGTTAAACGGGCACTCATGATGCCCAGTTAGCGTTCGATCTGTTTCTAAAATGAAATCTAAGGTTTTTGTTCGTCGGATTTAATGGGCGTCGGTTTTTTCTTTTAGCTCTACTTGGAAGGAATTGGTACCCGTCCCCTCCTCCCCCCCCCCAACGGCTATGTTTGAGTTTCGGCAGTCGTGACTCCCTGTTGGTTTTCTAATTTTCCTTTTATTTTAAATCTAAATCTTTTAGCGTTACGTTAGTTCACCACCGCCCGGGAATTCTTTTAGTACCTACGTTTAAACGTAGCCGTTATTGAACGATTCCTTTTTTTATTTCTCTTTATCTAAAAATCTAGAGCTTCGATTACTCTTTTGGTTCTAAGCAGGAGTCACTGTTGCCTCCCAGCTTGCTTACAGCGGTGTGCTCGTTTAAGCGTTAGAGCCTCCCAATTAGTTTCCAGTTCAATTGGTTTAGCAGTGGTTATGTTTAAATGGAGCTGTTCACGACTCCCAATTAGTTTTCTGTCTTTATCACTTCAAGAGGGTCTCTCAACTATTCATTTTTTGAATTGCAATAGGGACCGGGAATAATTACTGCCTGGTTCATTAAGTAACATCTGCCACTAAATTTAGTCATTACTCAACCCTAGGTAATATTTCTTCTCTTTAGGCGCGCTCTGATATTTTGTGACTTTACCACGAAGTGGATTAACTAGGACGCGTGATTTTTTTCTTTTCCTGTTAGAGTTGTTTCGCTACAGGTATTCCTTCCAGTTAGTGCTCTGTTGTTGATATTCTGCTGCTTGCCCTTTGATTGCATCAATGGGGAGTAAGTACTGTCTGCAAAGTGGGAAGCAATAGCTAGAGCGGACGACGGGCAGTATTTGCTCCCAAAGACTATTCTGGTTACTGTGACGGACATTTTTATTTTAAACGTTTTGACGTAAACGAGCGGTAAAAATTAAACTAATAGAAACTGACCACTTTGGAATTCCCCAGGAAAAACGACCGGAGCGAGGACGCCTGCCGCGGTCCACTTGGGACGCTCGACGGTTTTGCACTCCGTCTCCAAAGTTTGAAGCTCCGCGGAGCGCAACCTCCCCGAGCGGCGACTCGGCCTGTAGCCACCGCCCGCTCTTCTCTCCGGCTCCGCCACCCGTTTTTCCAGAGCAGCCCAAAATCCCGGGGAAGCGAACCCGCGCACAGCAGATACGCCGCGACACCAAACCTCCGGCTGTCCAGCTGCGCCGCCCCCGACCGTCGCTGCTGCGCCAACGGGAGCCTCCGGCCGACGCGGTGCCGAGCGCCCGCGACCCCGTCGGCCGCCGGCTCTGCCAGCGGCGCGGTCCGGCGAAATCCGCGACGCTGCCGAGTCTGCGGCGAGTCCGGGGCGTGTTTTTTTAGTGAAGGAAAATGCCGTTTCAAGTCTCAAGTCCGACCTGCAAGGAAAAAGAAAGCCCGCGTAACAAGGCTAGACCCGTTCCTGTCTGTTGCAGAACTTGTACCAGCGCTACATTCTGGACGGGACCGAATGACAAAGCCGAATGACAGCCTGCAAGAATCCTCCTCTCAGAGCTCTCTGGTTGCAAAGGGACTATTGTAGATCACCAGCAGTTGTAAGACACTGAGACTCCTACTTTTCTCCATCTGCCTCCCTCAACAGAAATAAGTCCCAAAGGACAGAAAACCCCAGGAAAGGGTTGAAACCAAACCGAACCCAAAGCAAAAACCAAAACCAAGGAAAAACCGTCGGGGAAAAGAGCCCCAAAGCATCAGGAACTGTACCAAGCACCTTAAGTAACACTGAAGCGACTCGAACCAAAACAAGTGACAAAGCAGCTCAGGAGAGGTGCCAGGAAAGACAAATGAGTCCACACAGAGCAACGCCCGTGTCCTTCTGAGAGGACTAGGCAGGTGAGAGAAGGCCCTTTGAAGGCCCGTGGTTCTGAGAAGGCCACTTGTCACGCAGATTGATTCTGGTGCCTGGATGGGAAATGGAGGGGACTGAGGGGCACACGAAGGGGAGGGAGGAACTCGGACAGCTTACGGAGATGCCTGCGGTGCAAAGCCAAAAAGACGGCTGCAGGATGGCTCGGCGTCGGTGCCATCGACCCCCCCCAAAAGATGCTGTGACCCCACTTGGGGACGACAGCCTCTGGCCCCGGCGCCCCCGGGGCTGGGCAGAGGCAGCAGCGCTCGGCATAGCTGGTGGCAGGGGGCCCGACGGGGTGGAACGCGTCCCGGCAGGGCCTGGCCAGGCCCAGGAGCACATCTGGTCCTCGCTGAGGGGCTGGAGCCGATGGGGCCCTGAGGAGTACAGGGGTGGCCTGGTGTCCCCGGCCGCAGCTCTTCCCTGCCGCAGCCGCCTGCGCTCCTGTCCGCGCCCGAAGCCCCGTGCCCGCAGAGGCAGCTGGGTCTGGAGCTGCCAGCGCCAGCAGCCCCAGAGCAGAATGAGCTCCCTGAGCAGAGGCCGAGGCTCATATACCCCAGGCCCCGCCCCCGGGCAAGTGGTGGGGATGGGACACAAGGGGGGGCGGTGCCGGGGGGGGGGGGGGGGGGGGGGGGGGGGGGTGGGCAGCAAGGCACGCCAACGGGAGGGTGGGGCATGGGGCAAAAAAGTCACGCCCGGGGGGGGGGGCGGTGCTGGGGTGGGGTGCAGAATAACAAAGGCAAACCCGGGAAGGGGAGGGGGTGGGGGCCGGGCAGGGCACGGCCACTGTCGGCGAGGCCATGGGGGGGGCGGTGCTGGGGCGAGGTGCAAAGCAGCAAGGCACTCCCACGGGGGGGGGGGGCGGTGCCGGGGCAGAAAAGGCACACCCGGGGGGGGGGTCGGGGGGGGGGCAAGCAGGGCACGCCTACAGTGGCCAGTGCCGAAGAACGGCAGCAAGGCACGCTCGCGGCGGGGGGGGGAGGCGCCGGGTGGATTTGGGGCCAGGCACACCCACCCTTAGCAAGGCCACCGAGTTGGGGGTGGCATGGGAAAAACCCCACCTGAAGGCAGAGACAGGGGTATGGGGGGGCATAGACAGGTGCAGACGTGGGGCGCATCCTCACGGCTGCTCGATAGTCTCACCTTCAAGTCCTAGGAAGGGAAATGCGGTCACCAACACGCCTCACAAAAAACAAGTTGCCATCCTGCAGGAAGTTCAGAATTCCGGGAAAATCCAGTGCACCTAGAACAAAACAGCACCAAAACTATCAGTTAAAAAAAAGGCTGTGTGTTTTAAAACCCTCCTGTCACCCCTGAACACCCCCTAGGAAACTGCTGACATAAAAACAAGAAAAAAAAAAAGCCCAAGCTTCATCCCAGGGCACTTTCTACTGTGGGTGCTGCTGGACCCTGCCTAGTCCCAGAGTTCTTGCCTCGCACATAAGAAGGAGCTTCCTGGGAGAGCTCGGGGCTCATCTACCCCAGGCCCCAACCACCACCCTTCCCACAATCATAGGCAACTGGGTAAACTGAGACACGGAGAGAGGGGACCTAGAAATGCCAGTTTCACAAGCAATGAGGAAGAATGAAATCAGAGCTGGTGGGGTGCCAGAAAGGAAACGACATAGAAAGGAAAGGTAGAAGGTGACACTTTACAGGGCAATGCTAGCAAAAGAGCAAAAAGCTTTGGGGAACTAGACAGCCTGAAAGGCAGACAGAGGCAGGGACAGGCAAGGAGGCAGGCAGAGATCCAGAGAACCGGGGCAGGGATGGCCCTGGACACACACGAGGGGACACGTGGCTCCTGGTGCCAACGGCAGACCTTCACCGCCCCGAGGCTTTTCTCTCTGTCTCTGCCCCTTCCTCCTCCACAGTGCCAGCTGCCTGACCTTAGGAGCAGGCGGTGGGTGACTCAATGCACTTCTCTCACGAGGTTTCCTGGACGTGCAGCAGCTCACACGTGTGCAGCCAACAGAGGAGCCAAGGTCCTGGTGCTGTGTTATGGTGGCATTCTCTGTTGTGGATGGGTGGGAGGGATCATTCCTTGCCACAGGGACCAGCTGGAGACAGTTGCCTGTGGAAGCCCCTTGGTTTGACTCCTCAGCCAGCTCCTGCAGGCAGGCATGCCCAGGCAGCCCCCTTCATAGCCCAAAGTAGGGCCAGCCCCATCATTAGCCTCACTGGCCACACCTGCCCCAGCTGGAGCCCATCAGGAACAGGGGCCTGGGCAAAGCCCCACAGCACATGGCCCCCTCCCCCGCACCTGCCCACAGCTACGAGCTCTGCACCCAGGGGCTTGAATACCATCCAGGGGCACAGAGGAGGCAGGAAAAGTTTACTCACCTCTGCCCAGAACAAATCCTGGCACTTAGGTGGCTACAAGGCTCAGTGTGCAAACACAGCAAACGCAGCAGGAGAGAAGGGAAAAAGCAGGAGGAAGGTAGAGAAGAGGTGGGGGACAGGCAGCCAGTAAACAGGATGCTGCAAACAGGAGAGGGACAGGGAGCAGGACAGTAGCATAGAGAGAGGAGTACTGGGACACTGAGCGAAAAACTCAGGGAGAGATGGAGGAATACATAAGAGCGAGGAGGAGCAGGAGAGAGAGGCCAAAGGGAGCAGCAGGACCACAAGGCAGGGACAAGACAAGGGACAGCGAAATATTGTAAAGCAATAGGGGAAAAGAAACAGAGGCAAGAACTAACACATAGGGTCAGGAAGACAAAAAGAGGGAGCCTTACAAAGACAATGTAAAAAGTGACACCATTTCCACCCCCATCTTGACTTCCACATTTTCCCTGACTTCGCACCCCATCTCAGCCTCCACTTTCTTCCAGCCCTGCCTCTCCCCCTGGCTTGAGGGGAAGCCCCAGTGCAATCAGGAAGGTGTTAGGCTGTCCATCAGGCTCCCACAGCAAAGGGGCCAGGACAGAAAGCCATTGCTGGCCCTCCCCATCCCTGGGCAGCCCTTTCCCAGGCAGCAGAAGGAGCGGCAGGCAGGGCAGCAGAGGTGGACCGGGACACACACAGGAGAACGTGTGACTCACCCCAGCTCCTGGCACCAGCTCAGATCTTCAGCACCCCAACACTTTTCTCTCAACTCCCCTCCACTGCCAGGCTGGCCAGCAGCTCACACACACAGCCGATGCAGGCACCAAGCTGCCAGCAACGTGTGCTGGTGGTCTGCTCCATCATGGACAGCTCAGGGGGATCCTTCCTTACCACAGGGACCAGCCATTCCATTCTGGAGGTACCTCCAGCTACCTCCTCAGCCAGTTCCCCTTTATCAGCTCCCTCAGGCAGCCCCTTTATAGCCCACAGGAGGGCCGGCCCTGTTATTAGCCCCACTGGCCACACCTGGAGCCCATCAGGAACAGGGGCCACAGGCAAGAACAAGCACCCAGGGACAAGGAGCTCTGAAGAGGGAGATGTAGGAAGAAAATGTAAAAAGCAATACTGCTTTTCCACTCTCCCACCCACCCCTGCCCTTGGGAAAGCCTGATGGAAACCATGAGACTTCAGGGTGTCCCTGCTGGGTGCCCCTCATTCCCCCTGATATCTACTGGTGATGGCATTTTGGGCCCAAGGAAGTGCCAGAGTGATGTTTGGAATGCAAACAGTTTATTTAAAACAGTTTGCGTCTGGAGCAGCAGTTCTTGTAGTGGTGGGGGCAAGGCAGGTGCATGGAGCAGGGACAAGGGGGGGACACAAAACATGGTAATGGGAGGCAGGTGCAAGGCACACCCATGGTGGGGGGGGGGGGGGGGGGGGAGGAAGGCAGGTGCACAGGGGGAGGATAGGGTGTGAGCTATGCACACCCATAAAGTGGGTACAAAAATCTGTCAGGGATAACCTGATTGAGGAAGATGAAGTTGACCTTGACAGTATTCCAGTATACCCTTGAAAAGACGGAAGAAGTGGATGAAGAATGTTGTAAACAAGTTTGAGGAAGTTATAAGAGACTGAGCAAGAAGAGACTGAGCAAGTAATACCACAGAGCAGAAACTTGGCAAGAGAACAGTAGGTACAGTGAGAAATACAGTAGGAGCTCCAGCCAATCATTATGTGAATGGAGTTGAATGGACAAAGCTATTGAGCGAATCATTTTAGCAGCCTTAGTGCATGAACAGGTGGACAGATAAGAAAGGTTATAAAAGGGTACGCTTTTTCTGCTGCACCATCTCAGCCATCTTGGTTTTTGCAACTTAATAAAGAGTGCCTTCTTACATATACTCTTGTCGTTGTCCATCCCTACCGTGAAAAAAAGCAGGCAAGGCAGGCCCATGGGAGGCAGGGACATGACAAGTAGGGCCAGGCACACACACGGGAGTCAAGGCCACAAAGATCGGGGTGGCATGGGAAAAACCCCACCTGAAGGCAGAGACAGGGGTATGGGGGGGCATAGACAGGTGCAGATGTGGTGCACATCCTCATGCTACTCGATAATCTCACCTTCAGTCCTAGGAAAGGAAATGGGATCACAAACCCTTGTCACAAGAAACAAGTTGCCATCCTGCAGGAAGTTCAGAATTCCAGGAAAATCCAGTGCACCTATGTCTTGGTTTGAAAGACAGGTGTCTGTGGAGGAAGGCAGGAGCCTCCCTTGAAATGGAAAGTGCAACCCCCTTCCCTCCAAACTATTATAATTTTGAAATTAACGGGCGTTCAGGCAAAGATATGGGGAATAGGAATAACAGTTCTTTACTAATATATATATATATAACACACCGCAGGGAAAAACCAAACAACCCACTGGTTTACACTGACAGAGTCAGGAATACAACCTGACACCCTGTTAGGGTGGCAGTAGCAGTCCGATAAGATGCTGGCTGCAGTCCTCCTGAAGCGATGGATGTAGTTCTGTGGAAGCAGCAATCAGGTAAAAGAGTCTGGTCTTCCTCCGAAGGTCCAGTGGTAGGTAGGTAGCTCTTGTCCTCTGGAACTCCAGTGGGGGGAAAAGCTCCTCTGGGAATCCACTGGAAGAAGGCTGCTAGGGTGTTCAAAATCTCCGTTTTTATTTGGCATGGACTGCTTGGCTCCTTCCCCCCCGCCCCCCCCCCCCCCGGGCGGAGCATCTCACAATGGGATGGGGAGTCGTGAGGCAGTTCCTTGATGGGCCATTAACAGGAGATAGTCCAGGAGCGAGTTATCGATGAGTCAGGCGATAAGGCATTGTTGTGCCCAGTAACAGGAGATAGTCCAGGGGGGGGGGGAGGCAGAGAGCACCGCCCCACCTGGTCTCAACAGCTCCTGAAGATGGTAATAGAATATTTTTTTCTTTTGGCACATTTTACACTGTAACCCAGGACAACCTAGAACAAAACCACAGCAAAACTGTCAGTTAAAAAAGCTGTGTGTTTTAGAACCCTCTCATCACCCCTTAACACTCCGTATGAAACTGCTGACAAATAATAAAAAAAAAAGCCCAAGCTGCATCCCAGGGCTCTCTGTACTGTGGGTGCTGCTGGAGCTTGCCCAATCCCACAGCTCTCACCTCGCACAGAAGGAGCTCCCTGGGCAGAGCCCGGGACTCATCTACCCCAGGCCCCGCCCACTGCCTTTCCAAACATCCCCCGGGGAAGGGGCCGCCGCGGGGCACAAAGGTGAGAGCGTCCGGTGCGTAGCCCACTCACTGTAGGCGGTAGCAGGAGAGAGCGCGGCAGCGCGCACCCGGAGCTGCAGTACCGTCTTTTGGTCACAGGGTGGCAGCAGGGTGCGCGGCAGCGCCGCCGGGGCTGCATAACCGCTTTTTGGTCATAGGGTGGCAGCAGGGAGGGCGGAAAGCTCCGCTGGGCCTGCAGTACCGACTTTCGATCACAGGGTGGCAGCAGGGAGCGCGGCAGCGCCTTCGGGGCTGCAGTACTGCTTTTCGGTCACAGGGTGGCAGCAGGGAGTGCGGCATCGCCTTCGGGACTGCAGTACTGCTTTTCGGTCACAGGGTGGCAGCAGGGAGTGCGGCAGCGCCTTCGGGACTGCAGTACTGCTTTTCGGTCACAGGGTGGCAGCAGGGAGTGCGGCAGCGCCTTCGGGACTGCAGTACTGCTTTTCGGTCACAGGGTGGCAGCAGAGCGCCACCGCACACGCGCGTGTACCACGCCCCAGTACCCAACCCTAGTCAAATCGTGGTAGCAGAGCGCGCCGCAGGGGGCCGCCAGCGCGCATGCGCGTACCCCGGCCTGCAGTACCGCACACCCCCCACGCGCAGGCAGCACAAAGCGCCGTTTCACGCAGCACCCCCGTGCGGTCACAGCGGCGCAGCAGCACCTGCGTCTTTCTCTGACACTGGGGGTACAGGGGGACCCGGAGAGGGGTGGGGGATGACCGACACCAACGACTCTCCCCGGCATAACCCACAGACGAGCACTCACCTGCCACAGCCCACGAGACAGAATCCATGCTCGATGCCTGCCCCCGCCAGATCATGGACACCGGCTGCCGCACAAGCAGAGGGGTGGGGGGGCGTCCGCCAAAGGACGGTGCCGTGGCTCTTGCTCGCACTCGGCTCTGCCACGTTCCCCGTCCCGGACCACGCCCGGACGGGCTCCCCAGAGCAACAACTGCCCCTTTCCCCACCGGACAGCCGTGGCAGAAAGCTTGGACAGAGACAGAGCTGGCCCCGTGGGGCGAGAGCACTGAGCCACCGGCAGGCAAACCTGGGGGGGGGGGGGGGGGAGCTGCTGCGCAGCACCGGACACTCACAGCAAGACATCGGGAAACAAAAGGCCCCAGCCATAGTTCAGCACATTAGAAGAACAACACAGAAGCAAGGAGAGGAATTCAATAGAACGAGGGACAGGCGAGCAGTCGAACTGAAGGAGACCAGCCCGAAATACAGACACATCCTCTACAAACCAGAGTGATTTGAATACTTAACACTCCATAGAAAGACAAACAGATACGATTTCCAACCCCTTCTTAGCAGAAAAGCAACTGCTCTTGCTCGTGTTTGATGCCCTTCCTTAAAGCGCTGCTGCAGAACAAGGCTGTACACCCCCATCTAGATCTATGCTTACACCTGTCTCCAAAATACACAGTTGTTATTTGACTCTGCTCCTGCCCCACCTTGTTCTATCATGTCACATGATTAGAAACCAAGTACTTCAGAGCGCTCTGTCAAAACACAGGGAAGAAACTCAGTAACATGCAGCTGCCTCTGGCTTGGAAAGAGTTAGAGAAACCGCTGACCGCTTAAGTACACCTCATACATTACATGCTGTACTGATTCGGCAGCGAGTTTAAACCGCGTTAGTCATTCTGCCAATTATACAATTTTAACTTTCTCTACAGTTTCATATATGACAGGAAAAGATCAGTGAAATAATAGATCCCCCACATGGTTTTACTCATTAAAAAGAAAAAAAAAAAAGAAATTCAAATCCCCAGGGCTGCAACAGGTAAGGCCACCGAACAGGACTGGCAGATGCGCTAAGGCTTCTGGCTGTACCAAAGCACGCAGAGGAACATTTTTTAATCGTATCTCGACCGTTGCAACCAAGAATGTAAAGACCAGTGACGCCATCCACTTTTGGAACACCTGCTATGCTTCAGTCTTTGGAAACAAATTGACTTTGCTGTTGTTTTGTTTTTCAAAAGAGGGCAAAAAGTCTCACTGCTCATGACTTCTACAGCCAAGCACACAGAGTCCGACAGGCAGTTCGTACAACGCAATTTCTTTGAAGGAGAAAGATTTCCATTCCGGGAAAATCCCTTTTCCAACTGAAATCAAAGTTACGCACTGCAGGACAACGGTCCCTGGTCCCTCAGCTTCGCTTCCAGCGGGCTGGGGATCCGCGTCCATCCTCAGCAGAAACCACATCAACTAACCTGATTACTCCTGCAGTTGCCACGTTCCTCCTCATCGCCTACAGAAAAAAAAAAAAAAAAAAAAACCCCCACACACTGCTGACAGTGGTAGTTGTCACACGGGTCACCACAGACCTCCTCGAAACACCCTCCTCCTCAAAAGGAACGTGGTCTTCCGCTCAACTGCTCCGCACCGATTCCCGTGTTGGACGCTGCAGCTGTCATCGCTTGTGGCCCCCCTAAGGTAGCAACAGACAGAGAAATACCGTCACGCTTGGGAGAAATCACCAGCCCCACGCTCCTCCTTGCTGCTCCTTAGCTCACCACCTCAAAAGCTCACCCAACTCCAAAGGCAGCTGCGTAACACCTGCACAACCGCACAGAAACGCTTGACCGAGCTGCCGCAGGATGCTCCGCTCTTGGACGCCGGCCCGGCTGACAACCGCCTCGCCTCCTCAGGCCGCTGGTCGGCGCGCAGCTTCGCCCCTCCGAGGCTACGTGCGTGACCTGCGAAAGCCAAAACAAAAGGCACGTGCTGAGATACCGCCCGAAACCACAGCCTGCCCGTGCCCATTCCCCTCTCCTCCTCCTCTACCTCGGCCGCCCACCCACCCTACCTCTGCCAGCTGCCGCATTGAGGCTCCGGTACCACCTGTAAAACACAACCCATAAGGGATGCTTATAAACTTCACAAACGACACAACGCCTGAAAAGTAACTTCTCTGCTGCAGCCCACCAGTCCCAGCTCACCTCGCCCCAGCCACCCGCAGTGCCGATACCCTGCTTCGCTCGCTACTTCGTGCCTTTGGAATACAACAAACCTACCAAGACCTGTCAGCTGCTCACACAGCCATCGGCCGCATCTGCCCGCTGACACTGCGTGCCAACCCACCTTCTTATGGCCGCTCCCCCGCCCCTCCTCTAACCCTTTGGTGCACGGCTCGTCTCACTGCATCTGAAAACGGCATCGAACGAGTCACCCGGCTGCGGAGCAACAGCTTAACGGTTCCGGAGATCTCCTTTCCATGTAGGAATACCCTCTAGACTCCAACAACAGCCAGCCAGCCATCACAGAAAACCAAAGCCAAAGCAACACCTGGCCCTACGCGTACGACCCTTAGCACCTTCCACCCCGGAAGTCAAATGCCACGGCCCCTGACGAAAAGATACGGCCGCGGCCGCAACCGCAACGGTGGACGCGCGAGAAGCCGGGCCCCAAGACCCAACATCCACAGGATGCGGAGAAGTCGTCGTCCCAGAAGAGGGCTCCGTGAGAACAGACCGCTCGACAGCGGATACCCCAGCGCATCCTGGACCACTCGTCACCTTCTCGGACACGAGACGTGCTGGACAGATCTGTGTGTGGAGCTTCTCGCGCGAGACTGGGAGCGCTCGGTCGGCGGTACCCCGGTGAGTCGAGGAGCACGAGACCCTCGGTGCGGCTACCGATGCGCCCGCCTACCGCAAAAGAATAAACCTCCGGAGCATCGAGACCTCATTAATGTGCAGTATAGCACACACGGAACAAGCACCACCGACCGCCTCCTTACCACTGAACCCCTCAAGGAATCACAGCGGCGGTCAGCTGACGGAAAAACCACGGTGGCTGAAAGATCTAACACAGGCACCTTACAACCACAGAAACCGGTGCTAAACACACAACAGGTGAAAAACTACACGGAAACATAACTGCTGTGACCGGCACTACGACACGTCTCATCAGGCGCGTCATGAAAAAGTCAGAAACGGAGTCATGGGAAGGCTCGCGTGCCCGGGCCTACGACAGAAGACAGACCCCGGCTAGAGACTGTTACCAGCGCAAAGAACGCAGACCCTCTTCTCTGAGAAGTTCTGGGGAAGATGCCTTCTCGAGAAACTCTCAAGCTCCGTATACAGGCGAGTACAAGATGCTCACCCTAACCCTCGCTGGACAATCTCACCATCAGTCCTATTAAGAGAGAAAAAAGAGCATAGATCAAGACATCAGCAACTTACACAGCACACAGTAAAAACGGTGGGGAAAAAAAACAAGGTTCCATCTCCCATAGTCAGGAATTCCAGAAAAATGCAATGCATCTAAAATTTATAAAAAAAAAAATGGCAGGCTATTAAACCATTTTGCCACCCCCAAACCCTCATCGGAAAACCGCCAGCCTGAAACAACAAAAACAACTGCATAAAAGGGTACTTCCTACTATGCCTACAGCCGAACCTCGGCCGGTCTCGAAACTCTTCCCTCACACCGACGCCTCCGCTTCTTGCCGTGAGCAAACCCCCGACGCCCGCGCAGCCCAGCCGGCTCCAAGAGCTGCCGCCAGCGACCGGACCAGCGGAGCGCCCGCACCGCAGCAGCCCCGGAGCAGAACGGGCTCCCTGTGCAGAGGCCAGGGCTCGTACACCCGGGGCCCTGCTCACCACCCTTCCTGCAATCCCCTGGGAAAGGGGCTGGGGCGACCCCCAGCAGACACAAGGGCGGCCGGAGGAGCAGCGGGGAGTTTCCTCACCTGCCTCCGTGTCATGGGGTACAAAGCACTGAGCAAAGACAGCGACCCGTACCGCAAAGGCCGACACCTGCTCTTCTACTGCAGGTATCTGCGGCACCAGCAACGTGACCGGGCAGGGAATTAAACTAACGGAACCGCTTTAACTGGGAGAATAAGGACACAAACCTGAGCCAGGTGCAGTCAGCAACATCCCCGGGGAGGAACCGGCAACCGAGTCCTCAGCGCTGCCCCTGGGAGACACAAAGAACGGCCAACTGTTGTCCACAGCGACGGCCACCCCTTTCCCCAGGCAGGAACCCCTCCTTCTGCAGGAGCTCCTGGGGACGCCCCCTCCTGCCCCAGACCATTGCCAACGGCACCCACGCTTATGGGGCAATAAAGCACGTTCGCGGGTCAGCTTGCTGCTGCGAGGGCAGGGTCTGGGGTGGTCAGGGGCTACGGGACAGGTGCTGGAGCTGTGGGCAGCTGCATGGGGCGCGCAGGCCGGAGCACTTTTCCAGGGGGTGGGAAGGCCTCCAGGTGCCCGGAGGCAGCCATCTGCCCCTCTTCCTCCTTCCTCTCCACCAGCTCACAAAACCCCTGCGAGCTGCCCTGACGGGGCCCGACGTCTGCTGTCGGCACTCTCGGGCAGGCGTGCCCTAGCAGCACCATCCCCTGGGGCTGCGGCCCCATGACACAGAGCGGCCATCGCCATCAGCCTCGCTGGCTCCCTCCGGGGCTCCTCCGGCACCAGCCCGCAGCTGCAGCCATGGCCCCTTACCCCCGCTGTGTACCTGCTCCCCTGGACTCTCTGACCGCTGCTCAGCAAGTACAAAGGAGACAGAGCGAGGGTTTATTTGCAAACCCATCTAAGTGCCAGGAACACGCCTGCTCTGGGGCTCAGAGCCCGTCCACTCACCCTTCCCTGGGACCGCTCGGCAGTCCACGCTGGGGCAGCAGGTACGGAGAACGAAAACACAGCCATGGGGAGCTGGGCAGAGGAACAGAAAGAGAAAAATAAGGTGAGGGAAAGGAACTGAGGAGCAGAGAAAGAGAGGTACCGGGAAAAGAACAGAGAGGGGGAGACACAGATAAAGAAAGGACACAGAGTCCTGGTCTGTGAAAGGAAAACGGGGTCAGGGAGCTGGGCGGGTGAAAAGAGCACGCCCACCAGCCCTGTGCCCAGGGGGCAGCAGCGGCCTTTCCTCACGGGGAAGCGGCAGCGGGCACGGCGGCCCCATCCCACAGGCCCTGCAGCATCGCGTGGCCGTTACCGGCGGCGCCCGCCGGCAGGACAGCCTGCTGCTCGCCGGATGCAGCGCTGAGCATGGCGCCCGAGCCGGACGCCCGCAGGCAGCCATGCGGCGCTGGCAACGAGCCCACAGCTCGTGCGGCGGCTGTGGCGAGGGCTGGGCCGTGCCGCAGGAGCAGGGGGCCATCACTCGACCCCCGCAGCGCAGCACCTCCTCCCCTGGGCTCCCTCACAGCCCCTCGCCTGCTGTGAAGGGACTGCAAACGCAGCTGGGAGGGCAAAGGAGACTGCGAACGTTTCTTCAGTCACGCAGGTAGAGGATGCAGCGAGAGCGCCTGAGGCAGGGAACAGGATGGCGAGAGAAAGACAGGGACAGGGAGCCCGACAGGTGGAGAAAGAAGCAGCAGGGAGAGAAGAAGAGAGGCAGCAGATAGAGGGAGAAGGGAGCAGGGCAGAGACCGACAAAGGAGGACGGAGACGCAGGACAAAACTGGGACAGGCAGCACGACAGAGAGGAAGGAAAGAAGAACAGGGGCAGGAAGCTGGACTGAGACACATGGAGAAAGACAACAAAGAACAGGGCAGAGAGGGAGGATGAAACAACAGGGACAGGGAGCCAAGACAGCCAACGATGGAGGGAAGGGGCGGGGGTGGGGGGGAACAACAACACGGTACAAACCACAGAGCTACACACTACAGGTGGAAGAATTAAGAAATAGAGCCGGGGAGCCAGAAAAAAAAAAAAAAAAGCTGGAGAGCAAAAAGTATAGCGATTCATACAAAAAGGGAGGGAATATTAAAATAGCGTCATCAGGGAGCCAGAGAAAGCGAGACGGAGAAAGGACAAAAGCAACAGGCTACAGGGCAGAGAGGGAGGAACTCATGAGCAGCAACAGAGCTCCGGCCAGAGAGAGACGGAAAAAAGTACAAGACTGCAGGGGCTGCAGGGCAGAGAAGGAAGAATTGACCAACAGGGACAGGGGACCAGACAGAGCGTGATCGAGAACAGAAAAAAACAGCAGCGGGCTACAGGGAAGAGGAATTCAAGAGCAGGGACTGGGAGCTGGACAAAGAGACAGAAAAAAAAAAAACAAACCACGAAACAGTGATGGGCTATGAGACAAATAAGGAGGAAAGAAAAAATAGCAGCAGGGAGCCAGACAGAAGAGACTGAGAAACACAGACAAATAGCTTGGGGCTATGGGACAGAGAATGTGAAACGAAAAGGCAGAGAGAGGGAGCCAGACAGAGAGCAGGGGGAAAATCCAGACAGGCTACGGAGGGGCAGAAGAAGGAATTAAAATCTGGGGACAGAGAGCTGAACAGAGAGGGATGGCGACAGCAGGGAATAGCAGCGGGTGCAGGAGTAAGAGGGAGAAAATAATCGATAGGGACAGGGAGCTGGATACAGAGGGTCAGAGAAAGGTGAAAATAGGGGTAGGGTAGAGGGCAGAGAGTAAGAATTAAAAAATGGGGGCACTGAGACACAGAGATGGAGAAAAGAAAAAAGCAACAGGCTACACAGCAAAGGAGGAGGAATTAAAAAACACGGACAGGAAGTGCGAAAGTGAGAAGGGGCTGGGGGGGGGGGGGGGGGGGCCGGGGACTCCAGGACACACGACTCCTGACAGGCAACAGGACAGAGAGGGAGGAATTAAAAGGGAGGGACTGGGAGCTGGGAGAGGGGGAGAAAGAAAAAGAATCACGGCACACTACAGGGCTGAGAAGGAAGAAACTGAACAACAGGGACAGGCAAACGGCCAAAGAGAGCCCAACGAAAGAAAATGTGCCGATGGGCTACAGGACAGAGAGGGAGGAGTGAAACAACAGGGAGCCAGAGCCAGGCACAGAGAGATCGAGACAGAAAAAACAGCCAGGAGCAACGAGGCGGGGCAGGGGTGGGGGGAAGCTGCGAGGATCTGGAGCCAGACAGAGCAACAGCAAAAGAAAATGACAGCGACAAGCTCCAGGGAGGAGCGGGAGGAATGAAAAGACAGAGATGAGGGGCCGGACCCAGTGTGACACACGCAGGAAGCACAGCAACAGCTGGAGGGCAGAGAGGGAAGAATTAAAACACAGGTACAGGGCGCCAGAGGTGGAGTGGGGAGACAGATAAAGGGGGAGAGGGCAGACAGAAAGACAGGCTACAGGGAGAAGCAGGAGGAATTAAAGAAATGGGATCCACAGCCGGACAGAGAGAAGGAGAAAGCAGCTCAATCACCACAGGCTACAGGGCCCAGAAGGAAGAAACTGAAAAACAGGGAAGCGGGAGCCGTCCAGAGAGAGATATGAAGAAAGGGAAGATAGCGGGGAGCCACCACACGGCAGCAAGGGAAGGATTAAAAAGATGGGGCAGGGAGCCGGACAGGGAGCGATGGAAAAAGAAACAAAGCCCCTTGATGGGCTACAGGACAGAGAGGGAGCAACTGAAGACTCAGGGAAAAGGAGCAGGACAGAGAACGGAAAACCAGTGACGGGCCACAGGGCAGAGGGAGGAACCACATATGTGGGGAGAGGCAACTGGCCAGAGAGAGATGAGGACAGACAGATAACAGCAGTGGGCTACAGGGCTGAGAGAGAGAAACTGAAAAACGGGGACCGAGAGCCGGGAACAGGAGACACGCAGAAACACCAAATCGCAACAGGCCACAGGACAGAGAGGGAAGAAATAAACATCTGGGACCAGGAGCAACCTACAGAGAGACGTCGGGAAACGGAAGTTTCAAGAACAATGCATACGAGGCAGAGAGGAAGGCATTTTTAGAAGTGGGTCAAGACAGGGACAGGGAGCCCAACAGAGACAGAGAGAACAAGAAAGCAACAACGGGCTGCGAGACAGACAGGGAGGAATTGAAAAATCCCAGCAGGGAGAGACGGTAAAAGGAATGAAATCGCAACACGAACTTCGAAAGCGACAGGCTGCAGGGCAGAGAGGGAGGAATTTTAAAAAATCCGGATCTTGTGCTGGACCAAGAGAGACCGAGCAAATAAAAATGGTGAGGCCTAAAAGGGCACACAGGAAGGAATTAAACAACAGGGACAGAGAGCCAGACAGAGAAAAGTCCTGACAGGCTTCCAGAGAGAGAGGGGAATTTAAAATTAGAGACCAGGAGCTGGACAGAGAGAGACTGAGAAAGGGGAGGGGAAAAAAAAAAAAAAAAAAAAAAAAAAAAAAAAAGACGGGGGCGGGCAAGGGGGAAATCACAGCACCATGTGAAAGACAGGGGGCCAGGGGAGGGGGATAGGGAGGGCCTGGGACACACAAGTGGGGCGATGGGGCCCCGAGGGCCCAGGACTCACCGCATCCCTTGTTCTCAGTGCTGCCAGGAGAATTTGCCCGTTCAGACGCTTCCTTCTCTTCCTCTCCTCCCTTCCTCTTCTGCAGCTCCGGTCACATGGTGGTTCTCCACCTAAAAGATTACATGGCTGTCTCAACTCTTGCGAGACAAGGCTTCCTAGACACGTAGCCTCGCTCGTTCATGCGTCACACGGCCGTACCACGCCGTGGGTTACGCACATGGACTCTCCGCTTGCCTGCGGCGGGAGGCAGCTGCCGGCCGGCCGGCCTCTGATTCCTTCTTCTTTACCTTTCTCTGGCCTCTCCAGCTTCAGCCGCAGCAGCTCCTGTCCACTGCCCACAGCCAGCAAGCGCTCCGCCCGCCCCTTTTTGCCCCCACGCCGCGATGAGAGCGAGGTCAGGCAGAGACAACCCAGGCAAGACCGAGGCGGGTGCAGACAACAGCATCCTCAGGGGAGGAAGGGACACCTGTGCCCTCAGTGCAGCCTCTGGGAGACAAGGAGAATCAGTGACCATTATGACCGTAGATCATCCCCGGCCAAATCGCCTCCTTCCACAGCAGCTTCTGGAGATGCCACTTTTTCCCTGCACTGCAGCTAATGGCATCCACGTTAAGGCAGAATCAAGTGCATCCGAGGGCCAGCTTGCTGCCATCACAACAGGATGACCTGGGGAGACAGGCTGCAGGGGAGGTGCTGGAGCTGGGGGCAGCTGCGCGGGGCTAGCGGGGCCGGGGAAGGCTCAAGGGGAGCTCTGGCGAGTTGGGAAGGCACCCGGCGCCTGGAGGGGCGTCCGCCTCCTTCCCCTCTTCCCTCCCACCAGCTCCCGGGAGCTCCCCGGGGCTGCCCGCCGCAGCACGGGCCTTGAGGCTTCCCGTCCCGCCACCCCCGGCGGCCAGCGGCCAGCAGAGACTCCCGCACCAGCCGAAGGAGCGAGCTCGCCTCACCGCCAGCCTCGCCCCTCACCCGCCGCCATGCTGCTCTCGCGCACCGCGCATGCGCGAGCCGCCGCCGGCGCGCCGGAAGAGCCACGCCCGGCGCGCGACCGCCGCGCGGCGGGACCGCGCTTTGGCCGCGCGGCAGCAGCGCCCGCCGGGCGGCGCGTGCCCGGAGCGGCCCCGACGCTGCAGCCCCGCGCGTTGCGCGCCGAGCGCCCGCCGGCCCCGCGCCCCTGGGGCGGGAGGACACGCCCCCGGCGGGGCGGGAGCGGGGAAGGGGCGGGTCTGAGCTTGGGCTGGGGGCGAGGGGCAAGTCGGGGGGTGCAGGCGGCACCCGAGGGGCGGTGGGAGGGCTGTGCCGAGCATGGTGGGGCGGAGGGGGCACAAGGTCGGAGGGCAGGGGGTTCGGGGGCACGTCCCGCAAAAACCTCGCATGGGGCAACATCTCCATGGGAATCACTTGGGGGGGGGGGGGACAGGGGGACAGATGACAGGGATGGGGGGGGGGGGGGGGGGGGGGGCGGGCAGAACAGCGGGGAGGAGACCCTCTGGGCCCCGGACTCTCCCCACCGGACAGCCCCGGCTGCAGCACCCGCGGGTCCCCGCTGGAGACAGAGCCAGGAGCCTCCGGCCGCAGGGCTGGCGCCGCCAGGCGAGCACGCTGAACGGCCGGCAGGCAAACCTGGGCAGGGGGAGCTGCCGAGCAGCACCAGACACAACACGGCAGCTCAAGAACAAAAATCCCAAGTTATGTCTCAGCATATGAGAAAAGTAACACAGGAGAAAGCAGAAGAATTCAGTGAGCATGAGGGATAGGATAGCAGTTGAGCTAAAGGAGGTCAGCTCAAACTACAACACATCTGTTCAAAGCCAGAGCCATCGGTACGCTTAAAAAAAAATTTAAAAAAAAAAATCAATACTAAGACTCATCAATACAATTTTGAAAGCATTCTCAGCATAAAAGCAAACACCCTTGATAGTGCTGGAAAACGTCTCGTCCCTTTCTCACAGCACCCCTGGGGGGAGATACACACCCCACCCCCCCCGCCCGTGAGACCGCAGGAAGACCTCGTACCATCCTCGGACTCACCACAACAGCTACAGCCCTTGCGCCGCCGCCGCTGCTGCTGCACGTCTCGCTTGCTCAGTCAATAAATCTGCAGAGTGAAGTGTAAAACTCTAAATAAACATAACAAAGTCATGTTTAAAACGTTCTTTAAAGAAAAAACAAATCTCAGTCGTTCACTTTATACCGAAAAAGCACGTGGATGTTCATGTACATCCAACAAAAATGCTTACACTACCAAAGTATTTGATTTGATGTTTGCGTTAACTGCACTCACCCAGCTGCAAGCAGATACCATTAAATCACCTGTCTCCAAAATACACCGTTCCCATCCGACTGGGGGGTTTCTTGTGCATTACACCATTAGGAGGGACATCTGGGCAGCTGCACCGCCCAGGAGAGATGCCACCAAATGGCCAGGGAAATGCACCACCGAAAGCCAGACAGAAATAAAGTACTTTGGAGTGCTCCCTCCAAATATGGGGAAAACCACCCATAACATTCAGCAGCCTCTCTTTTTAAACACATAGAAGAAATACCGAATTTCTTAAACACCCTCTTCAATCGTACCCTGAAGCTCGCGGGCGGTTACAGTTTAAACAAGGCAAGTCCATTTGTATATTACACAACATGAACTGTTTGGGGTTTTTTCCTATCAGAAATGAAACTTATAAAAAATTAGTAAGATAAGAGATCCCCATACTATTTTACTTTGGGGACACACACACACACACGACACACACACAGATGGGACCATGACGGACAGGGATGACGACACAATGCAGAAATCAACCACCCAGTTCTGCAATGCTTAAGGCTACCAAACAGGACTGGAAGATTTGCCAGAGAGAGGTGGGGGGAAAAAAACCACCAAACAAGCAAAAAAACCCCAAACAACAAAACAAAACAACACAACACAAAAAAAACCCCAACCCACGACCTTGATTGCTCTTAGTACAGATGTCAGTATCTCAGTCAGGTTTTCACGTACCCCTATGAGATATTTTAAACACTTAAGGACTGAAAAAGGAGAAAGCTTTTATCTGGAACACAGTCCATTTCTTCAGAACATCCAAACTCTGACGCACAGTTTCTTTCCCCTTTCAGCACCATACGATTCTCACAGAATCGTTTCTCAGCAAGCACACAAAACAGAAAGCTACGCACGCTCTCAGGAAGAGCAAATAAACGGAGGGGAGTACACTTCACACAGGCACAACGTGCTCCAGAACAGACCTTATTTTGAGTGTTTCTGCTGAAGCACTTCCTATCAAAACTAGAGAAGGAGAGCTGGCACGTTCTTCACGTTCACTTTAAAGTCCGTACTACAAGTACCTGGGGAAAAACGCAGACGCACGGGGCAGACGTACCTTGTCCTTGTAGGCCACTCGGGATCCTCTGGGCCAGTCTTGTACCTCCAGGGCAGAAGAAAGGGTCACCATGGTGAAATGATGCCAGTTGATAGTCTGCTGAGAGAGGAAAAAAAAAAAAAAACAAGCCACCTTTTAGCACAAAGCGGGCTAGGAATCGAAAGCTTCCTATTTCGGCGAAGGTTTGCAATGACTACAACCGAGTGGAGGAAAAAGCATTTTGCATCATCTTTGGTACAGCTGTTGAGACAGGCCACTAGAGATTTTGGTTTTCATAGAAAACTGGGTGCTTTCTGTCTTTTTTTTTTTTTCTTTTTTTCTCCTTCTGACTCATTGGCAGCTTCAGTCTCACCAGAACTCCCTTCCTTAGATCGACACAGATAACTACGCACCTTTTCTCAAGCCTACATAGAGCCAGGGTTTCCTCACCCTAGACATCCCAAATCGAATACTATCCTTAAAATGTACAGCGACCCACCTGCCCTTGTCAACTGCCTCCTTGCAGAAACTGCCCCTTCACAGCTCGTCCCCGTCTCAGCGGATTGTCCTGCTGGAGGATGAAGTGCAGAAGATGCGTATCCCCACAGCATTTGTCTGTGAGGGTACATGTTCAGAAATACTCTGAATCTGTAAGACAGACAGGTGTAATTTCTGCGATTTCAATCATCAGAACTCAATTGTGAGGAAACAAACTAATGTTTAAATGAAGGGTCTGTACGCTACAGTCCTAGGAGAGGGGCAGGGGGGAGAAAGGCATTACAAATTGGGAAAAAAAAAAAAAGGGCATGATTCGGAGCTCCCAATCATGACGGAGCGGTGGGGACAGTAACAAAAGCAAAGACAAACAGCAGCAACGTTAAGTGAAATCCAGCTTTAATTCTGATCACGTCTTTAAGAGACTCCCCAAGTCTATACCTCAGTCCTACGAAGGACTAGTCCTTTTTTTTGAAGGACAAGTTGTTTTTTTTTTTTTAACACATAAAAGTCCCAGACTGAGGGCTCCACGGAATAGCATGTGGACTGAACCACAGGACAAGCAGTCATCAACACTCTAATGAAAAAACCAAATCGACTATAAACCAAGTTTAAACATCACTGTCCATCCTGTTTCTTTGGTTACATTTCTACCGGCATCTAGGTGCTCAAGAGTTCACTGTCCTCACACCACAGGTTACTGACAATGTACTCGGGCATCTAAAA
The DNA here is from genome assembly GCF_034619465.1 of Leptosomus discolor. Classification (NCBI taxonomy): domain Eukaryota; kingdom Metazoa; phylum Chordata; class Aves; order Leptosomiformes; family Leptosomidae; genus Leptosomus; species Leptosomus discolor. The sequence continues at coordinate 11,236 of NW_028237854.1, read as the reverse complement.
ATAAAAAGCCATCTCCACCCCACCCATAAAATCAGGGTGAACCACGAGAAGAGAAACTCTCAAGGCGGCAACAGGCAGCTCTGCACTTACCACGGAGGAAAGTCTGTTCCTCGGCCCGGAAAAAAAAACACTCTCGACTCCCAAGGGACCTCCCGGGGAACGAACCGTGCTCCATTAACGGCGTTTTGTCCCCAGCTTCTCTGCCCCGGGCTTGGGTGGGGAGGGGCGGCGGGGCCCTTCCACTCGCCCTGGCCCCTCCGCGCTCCCCCACCCCCACGTGGGCCATCGCCCAAGCACCGACCGCATCCGCCCGCGCGGGATCTCCCTCGTGGGACGCGGAACGCGACGCCGGGAAGAGGCGGCGGAACAGGAACCTCTTGGTCAGGTCGCCCGGCCAGCGGCGAGAAGACCGAGCCAGGTTCTGCCCGAGGGGCCGGGCAGGGCCCCCTGGAGCCCCAGCCGGCCCGTTTCCGTCCCCTTTGCCCGGCACTGAGCAGGCCCCGCCGCCCCGCCCCAGACACCGGCGAGCACCGCCCGGCCCGCTCCGGCGCACCGGCAGGGCAGCCCAGCAGCGCCGCGCCCCGGGACCGCCGCTCCCGCCGTGCCGCGAGAGGCGCCTGCCCGGCTTCAGGCCCTGCGGGGACACCGCCCTCCCCACCCTCCCCCCCACGGCGCGGCTCCCCCCCGCTTCTTCCCACACGGCGCGGCTCCGCCCGCAGCCCCCCCCGCCCCGCTCCGCGCCTCCGACACGGGCCCCGCCGGCCTGGCCGCCCGCCTCACGGCTTTCCCCGGGACCCACCGGTCGATCGCCCGCTCCCCACTCACCCGCTCCCCCGGCGGAGCCCGAGCCAGAAGAGCCCCAGCCGCAGCCCCAGCCCCGCAACGTTCGGTGACCGCGCCGCTCCTGCCGCGACTCGCACTGCCGGGCGGTGCACCGGAGAGTGCAGGAAGCCACGCGCCCCGGAGGGGCGGGGAGAGAGGCGGAAGTGACGCTTCCGGCGGCGCGACAGGATGCAGGAACACGCGCCCACCAGAACGGGGGATGCGGCAAAGCGCGCCCCCTGCCGGGCGGGGGGAGCATGGAAGACACACCCCTGGGCGGGCGGGAGCACCGCTGGGCAGCGCCAAAGCACGCGCACCAGGGGCGGGAGGAGGGAGCGGGACGGCACCTCCGGGCGGCCGGCGACCAGGAGACCCCGCGCACCCGCCGAAAGGGATGACTCGCTCGCCTCACCGGTGGCCTCGGCCCTCCCCCGGCGCGCCGCCGTGCTGCTGCCGGGCACGCGTTTGCCCGGCACGCGCTTGCCCCGCCCACCACCGACGCGCCGGAGGGGCCGGAGCCGGCGCGCGAACGGGCAGAGGGCGAGGGGCGGAGCGGCAGCGGGGCTGCCTTACCGGGAGGCAGCAGACGGCGCCAGGCAGCCCCCGCGGTCTCGCATGGCCGCTGCGGGCGAACGGCAGCGTGGAAACAGCGAACGACACCGCGGGTCGGGGCTGCAGTACCTGCCCTTGGCCGCATGGTGGCAGCAGAGCGCCGCAAAGCGAACTGAAACGCGCAGAAAGCCCATTTAAGAAGCGCGGGCTCTGAGGAAATCCGGGGGCGATGGACAGAAAAGGCAGCGAACGTGCCCCTCCAGCCCGTATCCGGGGCTACACTGCAACAGCTGCCCTGTCCCCCGATGACCCCTCACTAGCCAGGGAGGGGCGTCGAGAAAAGGGGAGGAGACCTGCGGGTCGAAGTGAAATCGGGTTTAACGAGACAGCACCACTACCAACAGAGGCATGCAAAGTTAGACTGGGCCAAATGAACGTGCAGCAGCCACGATCGACAGGAGAGGGGTCCTCGGGAGCAAGGAGAAGCAGGGAAAGGAGAGAGCCCTGCAGGAGCCCCGCGGGAGATCCCCTTCCTCAGCAAACCTTCCCCCTTTATACTGAGCATGACACAGTGGTCTGGGCTACACCTGTAGCTGACTCAAACTGCTAACAGCCTGCTGAGCATTGCTGGGCTGTGATTCTGGACCAGCCAAACCGTGACGGCAAAACACAGACAGGCAAGGCTGTAGACAGAAACTTTTAAAAGCGATGGGGATTAAGGAAATAAGGGAAAAAAATAAAAATAGTAATGGAGAAGTAGAAAGAAAAATCTGTAAAGCAAAGGCACTGAAGAAAAAGAAAAAGTTAAAACTTAAGATATCAAAAAGCAAAGAGTAGATGTAGAAAATACAGTGTAAGCAATAGGGATTAGGGAAATAAAGGGGAAAGATATAAAAATACAGAAAGTGACAGCCAACAAAAATGGAGACAGAGAAAGAAAAATTTAAAAGGATGGTGGTGAGGAAAGATAAGGCATAATTAAAAAATAAAGACAGGATGTGGGATAAAAGTAGATAGAAATCTTTAAGAGCAACAGGGTACAAGAAACAGAAATAATTTAAAAATAGGGTCGGGGAGGTGGATAGAAGAAAATTGAGGAAGAATTTTTTTTTTTTTTTTTTAAGTGAGAGCATACAGGACAGAGAGAGGAATTAAAAAGGAGGGACAGGGTGCCAGAGGGAGGGAAAATGAGAAAGAGAAATTGCAATGCAGTGAGGCACAAGAAACACGGGAAAGCATTAAGAAATTGGGAGAGGGAGCCAGAAAATGGGACACCATGAACAAGAGAGGGCTGGAGAGGGGGACAAGGGTGTAGAGAGGAGAGCTGAGAGATTGCACCAGAAAATAGGGACCGAGAGACAAATCGGAGAGATGGGGAGTGAGGCAGAAGGGACTGACGAGACAGAGGCAAAACAAGGGCCGGGGACAACAGGGAAAAAGAAACATAGGCAAGAAATTAAAAATAGAAACAGGGAGCCAAATAGAAACACATGTAGAACAAATATTTCAAAAAGCGATGGAGTACGGGAAACACAGGCAAGAAATAACACATGGGGGCAGGGTGACAGATGGAAGAAGCAAAACTGAAGAAGTGGTTGGGTAGAGGACACAGAGGGAAGAATTAAGAACTAGAGTCAGGGAGATGGACAGAGGGAAAAGCAGAAAGAATATTTTAAATGTGAAAGGGTACAAGAATTAAAAGAATAGGTATATGGACCTGCGTAAAGGGATGCAGGCAAAAATGTGAAAAACAACAAGATACGAGAAACAGGCAAGAAATTAAAATTAGGTCAGGGAGGGGGAGAGCAAGAGAGAGGTTGCAAGAAAATTTAAAAAGCGACTGGGTTCAAGAGACTTAAGTGAGAAGTTAAAAGACAGGAACGGAGAGGTAGAAACTTTCAAAAGCAATGGGGTACAAGAAACATGCAAGGAGGAAAAAACAGGAACAGAGAGCCCAGTAGAAGCAAACTGCCATGGGTTGACCTTGGCTGGCTGTTGAGTGCCCACCAAGGTGCTCCATCACTTCCTTTCCTCAACCAGAGGAAGAAAATACAACAAAAGCGCTAGTGGAAACCCACCACACTTCCCACAATCAACAAGGACCTGGATAAATGGAGGCAGGGAGAGAGGGAGACCTAGAAATGCCCTTTTCACAAGCAATAGGGCAGAATGAGAACAGAGCTCGTGGGGTGCCAGGAAGGAAAAGACAGAGAAAGGAAAGGTAGAAGGTGACACTTTACAGGGCAATGCTAGCAGAAGAGCAAAAAGCTTTGGCAAACTAGACAGCCTGAAAGGCAGACAGAGGCAGCGACAGGCAAGGAGGCAGGCAGAGATCTGGAGAACCAGGACAGGGATGGGACTGGACACACGTGAGGGGACACATGGCTCCTGGTGCCAACGGCAGACCTCCACCACCCTGAGGCTTTTCTCTGTCTCTGCCCCTTCCCCCTCCACTGCCTCACCTTAGGAGTAGGTGGTGGGTGACTCAATACACCTCTCCCATGAGGTTTCCTGGACATGCAGCAGCTCACATGTGTGCAGCCAACAGAGACGGCAAGGTCCCAGTGTCATGTGCCGGTGGGGCGCTCTGTTGGGGATGGCTGGGAGGGATCCTTCCTTGCCACAGGGACCAGCTGGAGACAGCTGCCTGTGGAAGCCCCTTGGTTTGACTCCTCAGGCAGGCGTGTCCAGGCAGTCCCCTTCATAGCCCAAAGCAGGGCCAGCCCCATCATTAGCCTCACTGGCCACACCTGCCCCAGCTGGAGCCCGTCAGGAACAGGGGCCTGGCCAAAGCCCCACAGCACATGGCCCCCTCCCTGGCACCTGCCCACAACCAGGAGCTCTGCACCCAGGGGCTTGAAAACCATCCAGGGGCACAGAGGAGGCAGGAAAAGTTTACTCACTCCTGCCCAGAACGACTCCTGGCACTGAGCTGGCTACAAGGCTCGGTGCCCAAATGCAGCAGGACAGCAGGAGAGCAGGAAAGAGAAAAGTAGGAGGAAGGTAGAGAAGAGATGGGGGACAGGCAGCCAGCAAACGGGATGCTGCAAACAGGAGAGGGACAACAGTATAGAGAGAGGAGAGCTGGGGGGTGGATGGGAAAAGATGGAGGAATATGTAAGAGACAGGGAGCAGGAGAGAGGTGGAAGTAACCGAGGTCTAAAGTGATAGGGGAAAAGAAACAAAGGTAAGAACTAGCACATAGGGTCAGGGAGATAGAAAGAGGGAGACATACAAAGAAAACTTAAGAAGTGACATCATTTTTCTGCCCTCCCACCACCTCTTGACTCCCACATTTTCCCTGACTTCGCACCCCATCTCAGCCTCCACTTTTTTTCCAGCTATGTCACACACATACACACACACACCCCAGCTTGAGAAAAGCCTGGCAGAAGCCCTGGTGCCCTTGGGAAGACGGCAGCGTGCCCAGCAGGATCCCACAGCAAAGGTGCCAGGATAAAAAACTATCGCTGGCCCTCATGGTGTCTGGGCAGCCCTTTCACAGGCAGCAGAGTGGGAAGGAGCGACAGGCAGGGTGGCAGAGATGGATGGGGGCACACACAGGAGAATGCGCAACTCACTGCAGCTGCTCACATGGGCTCAGACCTTCAATGCCCCTCCACGGCCAGGGACTCGCATGTGCGGGTGATGCAGGCACAGATTTCCTGACATAGTGTGCCAGTCATCTGCTAGGGGATCCTTCCTTGCTGCAGGGACCAGCCCTTCCGTGCTAGAGGCACCATACTCCCTCCTCAGCCAGTTCCCCTTTACTAGCTCCCTCAGGCAGAGCATTTATAGCCCACAGAAGGGCCAGTCCTGTCTTCAGCCCCACTGGCAACACCTGGAGCCCATCAGGAACAGGGGCAAGAACAAACACTCAGGGACAGGGAGATTGGAAGAGGGAGATACAGGGAGAAAATGTAAAAAGTGATGCTGCTTTTCCACCCTCCCATCCCTTGGCTTTGGGAAAGCCCTACGGAAGCCACAGGGCTTCAGGGTGGATTGTCCATGATGGGATTTTGGGCCGAAGGAGTTACCAGAGCAAAGTTCACAGTGCAAACAGTTTATTGGTGGTGTGCATTTTGAGCAGCAGTAGTTAGGGAGATGGGGACAAGGCAGGTGCATGGGGCAGGCACAAGCACGGGACAGGATCAAGCAGGGGGCAGGCACAAGGCACACCCACAGGCAAAACCTCACTTAGGGAAAAACCATGCAGGAAGAGGAAGGGGCATATACAGATCCAGAGGTGATGCGCATCCTAACACCTGCTACATAATCTCACCTTCAGTCCTATTCAGAGAATTGGTGTCAGCAAAACTAGTAACAAAAACAAGGATCCAATCTGCATAAAGTCCAGAGTTCATAGTCACAGTTGAGACCAAGTGCAACAGGGCCACACAGTGCGACGCACTACCATGGGCAATACAGAGCTCTACAATACAACACATGCTTAGGCCACAGTCGAGACCAAGCGCGATACAGAGCCATGCAGGACAATGCCGTCTTACATCACAGTGCAGGGCCACATGAATACAGAACCTTGCAGTGCTGCAATGCAGGACAAATACAACACCCTTCCATACAGTGTCATACAGAACACCACACTGCAACACCATGTCAGGTGGCTGTCACTGTAAATACTGAGCAATGCAATGCAAAACCAGAACAGCAGATGCATGACAAGTTGGACTCTAAAACCTAAACCCATATCAACGCAGCCATGCAATCCTGTCTGGGATCTAAATGGAAATATATTTTTCAAGAGCAGATCGTTCCAGCACAGATGCCTCCACAAAGGTAACCCTCCAGAAACATCTGCAATGCAAAATAGACTTTTGGCTCCCATGACAAGATGGTAAGCGCTTGACATGCTCTGTATTGAAAAGGAGAGGCACTCAAGACATTACCATTGCATGTACCAAGTGCAGAGGGCCCATGGGGTGAACCATAGAGAGATCTGTAGAAGGCACTGTATAGGAAGTGTAGCACAGACTACGCAAATGACACTAGGCCACGGACGCAGGCTAGAACGGCCCTGCTTGGCCCCCGTTCGCATCCTGAGGAATGGACCCTGGGTGCTCTAGCAACCACCGGGAATAACAGACCCCAAAGGGCCATCTCTATAACTCCAAATTTAAATTCCCTGCTGGCCCCAGTCAGCCCACTTTTGCCTCTTGACTTACAGTTCAGAGGGCAGGGTCCAGAATCTGGAGCACATGAACTAATGGGGATGCTCCTGCATTCAGCAGGTTGCTCTTCATGACCTGCAAGACAGAACTCCACCCATCACAGCCGCAGGGGCCAGCATTCACCTCTAAAGCAATGACACCTGCCTCAGAAGCACTACTCCCAGAAAGTGAGATGGGATGTCCAGCATCGCCAAAAAAAAACCAGAGGAAAAAGCATATGCTAAGATACAGGCCAAACCCGCAGCTCTTCCTCTCTCCCCCTCTTTTACCTTGGCCGCTCGACCGCCTGGAGTTACATTCTTCCATCTGCCCGCCACCTTTCCAACTCAAACAACAGGGTATGATTATAGCTACATCAATAATATGACATCCCAAAAACTGCTACTTCAGCACACCGGTCATCACTCACCTTGCCAGAATCCACACCATTGTGGATCTCTCACTTCAGACATTGATTCACACCTAGAAAACAATGCCAAAACAGTGTAAGCTACTCCGAGCCACCAACAGTAATGCCAATTCTCTGACCTTGCACACCGGCCCACCATCATTCGGCACTCAGCTCACCTCTTCTGTTGCACTTTGGCACGGGTTTGTCCCTCCGCATCTGAAAAATAGCCCAAACAAACCCCATGAAGCAAGTCGGCTGGCTGCTGACCGATAGCTTGACAAGATGCAAGGTCCATCTTCTCTTGGCACGTTCTTTCTAACTACAGCTAAAAAAACATCACCTATCAAGCCTCACATGTATTGACTACCACACAAACTGCTGTTCCCAGAAGACCAGAGTCCAACCTCACACAACTCCAAAACACTATGAAAATAACTGTGGCAGCTGGCTACAGCTAATTGGCCAGAGATGGACTGTATGGTCATTGCCAAAAGAATCTGAGCAGATCAACATATCACCCCACAACAATAAAGCTGTGCTACCCCTGTCTTTAAAATTGCTACACCCCTGGGCAAGGCAGCTCCAACCCTGGCACGAAGACCAACAATACACGCAGACAACACGATAAATGTGACATGAGACCCAGTAAGACCACAAGCAAGAATGACACCAGAAGAAGATGCTGCCAGAATAAAAGCCCTGTGGTGCCACGATGGCAAAGACACTCTAGAGCGGCCCCAGAATAGAGTCCAATGTAATGGCCCGTTACAAGAAGTTGCTGTCAAATCTGAGATGACAGATGCTCAGAAAGCCCAGCTTAAAGACCTACGAACGGAAGGATGCAGGGAAGAAGTTCCAGTCCGTGAAAATGGACAGCTAGCAGGTAGAGCCACCAACACAGCACAGAAGGACGCCGCAAACAAGGACTGTCCAGAAACTTCTGAGACATGCTACCAATCCATGATTTAAGCTTGTTAACGCAAGAAAAGAAGCCCTGGACTGGCGATATGCTGGTAAGTACAGGCATTCGAGAGACTAGGGATGGCACCCGAGATACGTGCCGTGCTCGTCAAGCGCAAAGAGCAAGGAAGGCACCGAGACCCGAGAAGGTTTAAGGCACAGAAGACGTTTGAAAGTTGAACTGCATAGTGCTGCCTGAGCAAGCCTACCTGTGTGTTTCACTCTGAGGCCAGAAAGAAGTGATTTGCCCAGTGTGGCTGAGATGGCCTTTGTCAAAGCTAAGTTAGCATTTGGCCATAGCTGACTTTTGGCCTGCAGGCAGTGCCAGTACCCTGGCTCAGTTTGTACATATTTGCAGAGTGTAACACAGAATATCCACTTCTGTCCTTCTGCATCCAAAGTAAGGGAGTGAGAATATGACAAACAACCAAGAGCACTTTGTAGATTTATGGTCCTAGGGGAGTTTTACTGATGCTATCGGTGGTTTCAAAGAGTTGTTTTGAGAGATTCAGAACATGTGATGAAGTCATAATGGCTGCATGTGTTTGAGGCCAGAGTCACACAGTACTGTTTTAGCTGCATTTCTGAGCTTCTTTCTTCAGCATGCATTGTAGGTAACGATTATAGTTATTTCGTGAGTGGTAGGTCTAGATTAAGAGGCTCTGGGCGGCCTTAGGAGGCATTAATGTCCTGTCCGTAGTTCTGTGGGGGTGTGTAAAGTGATTGAATTGTAAAACAAAACACCTGGGGAGGAGGGTTTCTTTTAAAACCAAATAACTCTCTGATTATGCTCTAGCTGGCAGCCCCACACAGCTGCTGTGGCTATAGTAACATTTGCTTCGAGGGGACAGAAGTCAGCAAAAGGAGGTGGTGCTGGTGTGGAATTGGCCTTAGGAGCCACTGCTGAAGGAAGTACTGCTCATTCAGATCCTCTCAGCCTGACACGTCCTGCTTGACTTCCCTCTGTGCTGTGTTTTGACTGAGGACAGAGTCCATGGAATCTAGGTTCAGTAGTATTTACCTTGCTCTGTCTCTTGGACACTGGAAGTGTTTTGCAGACTCTTGCTTGCTGTCTGTTTAGCTGTCACTGGCCTTTCTTGGTAAGGGACAGCCACAATGGGGCTGTTAAACCCAGCTTTTCTAAGAGCTGTTTCACTGTAGCTTCCTCTGTCTTGACTGCCAGATTCATGCAAAAGACATGCCTGCTCTACTTTATTGCATGGGCAATTGCGTGGGATCTTTCCCACAGAGGCTTTTCTGCATTGCACATTCACTTAGCCAGTCTCCTCTCTGGAGAGAAGGCAGGACTTCCTGACTGTTAGTAACCTTCATTTGGAGCCGGTCGTTGCCTTTTTTAGGGAAGTTGTGACATGGACGAAGGCTGAGCCTAGCCTTAGAAACACAGTGTGACTGACAAGGCGATCTGTGGAGCATGTGCTATGTCCAGAGAGGATTCAGTGACAGTTACTTGGGTTGTAGGAAGACGGCTGGTGACAGCTGGCAAGGTTATTCTTTTACCATTGTGGCTGTCAATGCTGCTGTTCTTCCCTTCATTCCATTTCCATGCATGTCAGTGCTGCAGCTGTGCTGATTAAGTGCAGAGAATTAATTAACTCACTCGTTATTTTAGCCTCTTAGAGATCCAGATCCCATTAAGGGGTCTACATAGCAGAGATAAGAGAGGTTGTTTGGGGCTTTTTTTTTATCCTTTTTTTTTTTTTTTTTCCCTCACCCTTTTGGAAGTTGATTGATAAGAGGTAATTGTACAACTCGGTTTTCACTCCTGCTGAAGCTATAGTATCATGCTTAGCAGGGAAAACTGCAAGTGAATCAATGTGCGTTGCATTCAGCTCTCAGGATTAGTTTCCCATCTGTCCATCTGTATCGTGGCACAAAATTAGAAAGCAGTCCTTCCAGCATGCAACTCTGCCCTGCATTTCCCCCGACCGAGTTATTCAATCCCCAAATTGTCAATTTTGTCATCTTCTCAACTCTTCTTCCCAGCCAATGACATACATGTGAAAAGGAACTGCCTGCAGGCTGTAAAAGTATAACTGCAAGTACTGAATGAAAACTGAGCTGAGCTTCCTGGTCTTTTCACTGCTTACTTCTCAAACTCTTTGACCTCACTGGCTCTCAGTTCTCTATGGGAGAAGAAGCCTATAAAAGCTGCATGGAAACATTAGCTGGCAAGGGCAGAGTAGCCTTCCTTTCCCTCAGCTGCAGGTTTTGTTACCCCCTCTTTGGCATCCACAGTGGTGTACTGAGATCCTGTTTTTCCTGCAGTCGTATGTCCTGGTCCTTTGCAGCCTGAAATGATATGTAGCCCAGTCAGCCTCTGTGTTAAGCGCTGTAGCTGGCCTGTGATTTTCACAGTTCTCTGCTGATAAAGTATTTTGGTTGCATTAACCCATGTATTTCAGCCACTTAACGTCTTAGAGTTGTTCTGATGAAGCACAGACCTTTTAGAGGTCAGCTCACCCGTGGCTTCCTCATCACCCGTGCCGACACTGACTGACTCACTCATGGTATCATCAACACCATAGTGAAGTATGCAAATTATTCCTGTCCAATGGTACCTACTGACCCAATTGGGAACGTAATCAGAGTAACGATGAAAATGCAAGCCAAACCAAGCCAAGCCAATGTGAAAAATGCAAGCCAAACTCAAAGCCAATGTGAAAAATGCAAGCAGCGATTAATCTGGTATCATCAGAGGTTCTTATGCTGTACACCTCATCATACTGGGTGCCTTCCAGTGGTGCACCGAGTGAGATGGCTAACATCTGTCACTTTTTTTTTAAAACTGCTCACTTTCCCTGAGGGAGAAGAGTGTGCCATGGAAGTTCTGCTTTGGTAGAATGTTTTGGCTCTGGACTTTTTCTTGGGAAGATTTGGGGTTATTTATTTTGGTGTGTTTTTTTCTTTTTCTACAGCTCTAGGTTAGGGGAGATGCATTCAAAAGGATGCAACTTGTTCTTGGAAGGGCAGGAGAAGAGATGAGTGGTCGTCCTAGTTTCTGGAGTGGGATTGAGAGCATTGGGAAGGCTCATTTCATAGACTTGAATCAGCGTGTAAAAAGGCCATTTTTCAAAGCAAGAAAATGGTCTGCTGGTCATTTTTACTGGTGATTCAGATTACTCAGAAAATTTAATGCCTCAGATGTGGCAAACGCTAAGTGCTACGCAGCCTCTGGAGTGGACTGGAAGATTAAAATTAATGACAACTTTGAACAGGTGGGTTGGGAGTTTTGAGGAGTGACAGAGAGAGATGTCCGTTTGGTCAGGCAACTTGAAAGTTGAGCTGCATAGTGTCCATCTGA